>NW_026111295.1:0-300000 GCF_024679095.1 Eriocheir sinensis | reverse complement strand
TAAAGTAAATTTGTATCAAAATATTTATACAAATACACATATAATAACGTAAATTTGTATGAAAATATATAAACAAAATACACATTAAATAATGTAAATACTTATAAAAAAATATGTACAAAATACACACATAATGATGTAACTCGTATCAAAATAAATAAACAAAATACCAATAAAATAATATAAATTTTTATGAGTAAACGTGTATGTTGCATATTTTTCAATACAAATCTACCTTATTATATACGCATTTTGTATATTAATTTTAATACAAATTTAATTATTCGGTGAGTATTTTTGTATCTGTATTATTATATAAATATGCTTTATTTTTTGGGTATTTTGCATCTTTATTTTCATACAAATTTACAGTATTTTATTGATATTCTGCTCATTCATTTTCATACATGAATTGACATTATTCTATGTGTATTTTGTATATATTTTTCATACAAATTTACGTTATTTTATGGGTATTTTGTATATACATTTCATACAAATTTACGTTATTTTATGTGTATTTTGTATCTATTTTCATTCAAATATATTATATTATATTAGTTGTTTGTATATATATATTTGAATTTATTATATTATATATGTAGAAATATATATTATTTTATACGCTTTTACATTATTTAATATTTATTTTGTATATATTTTAATACAAATTCATGGTATTTTATGTGTATTTGTATATATATATTTTTATATAAATTTACATTATTTTATGTGTATTTTGTACATATATTTTTTTTAACAAATCTACCTTATTTTATGTTTATTTTGTATATTTTGTATATTTATATTTATCCAAATACACATTCTTTTATTGGTATTTTGTTTATTTATTTTAATTGAGTTTACATTATTTTATGTGTATTTTGTATACATTTTTTAAACGTATTTACTTAATTTTAGTGTATTTTTTATATATTTTTTTATAGAAATCTACGTTTTTTTATTTGTATTCGTATATATATTTTGAAACAAATTTACATTGCTTTATATGTATTTTTGCATATCTCTCTCAATACAAATTTACCTTATTGTATGTGCATTTTGTATATTTATTTCAATGCAAATTTAAATATTTTATGTGTATTTTGGTATATATATTTTTATAAGATTACGAAAATTTGAATAAAAATATATACAAAAAAAAAAAATTCAATTTGTATGAAAATAGATATACAAAATACACATATAATTAGTTAAATTTGTATTTAAATATATGTACAAAATACACATAAAATAATGTAAATTTGTATGAAATGAAAACAAATTCACATAAAATTCGCGTCAAAATAAATAAACAAAATATCAATAAAAGAATGTGTATTTGTATGAAAATAGATATACAAAATACACATAAAATAACCTAAATTTGTATCAAACTATATAAAAAAATACACAATTTTTTTTTAAATTTGTATGAAAATAAATATACAAAATGCACATAAAATTAGGTAAATTTGTATTGAAATACATACACAAAATACACATAAAATAATGTAAATTTGAATGAAAATACATAAACAAATACAAATAAATATAAAAAAATAAAAAATATGTACAAAACACAAATAGAATAATGTAAAATCGTATCAAAATAAATACACAGAATAGTAATAAAATAATGTAAATTTGTATGAAAATAAAGGAGCAAAATACCCATAAAATAACGCATTTTTTATTTATAAAATATATATACCAAAATACACATAAAAAAATTAAAAATGTGTTTTAAATAAATATACAAAAAACACATACAATAAGGTAAATTTGTATTGAAATAGATATGCAAAATACATATAAAACAATGTAAATTTGTTTCAAAATATATATACGAATACACATAAAATAACGTAGATTTCTATAAAAATATATATACAAAATACACATAAAATGAAGTAAATACGTAGAAAAATGTATACAAAAAACACATAAAATAATGTAAATTCGTATCAAAAAAAATAAACAAAAAACCAATAAGAGACAGAGTATTTGTATAAATATAAATATACAAAATACACATAAAATAACGTAAATTTATATAAAACTATATACAAAAATACACAGAAGTAATTAAATTTGAATGAAAATATATACAAAATACACACAAAATAAGCTAAATTTGAATTGAAATATATATACAAAATACATGAAATAAAGTAAATTTGTATCAAAATATTTATACAAATACACATATAATAACGTAAATTTGTATGAAAATATATTAACAAAATACACATTAAATAATGTAAATACGTATAAAAAATATGTACAAAATACACATATACGTAATCATGTAATTCGTATCAAAATAAATAAACAAAATACCAATAAAATAATACAAATTTGTGTGAGTAAACGTGTATGTTGCATATTTTTTCAATACAAATTTACCTTATTATATACGCATTTGTATATTAATTTTAATACAAATTTAATTATTCGATGTGTATTTTTGTAAAAATGCGTTGTTTTATGGGTATTTTGCATCTTTATTTTCATACAAATTTACATTATTTAATAATATTCTGTATCTATTTTGATACTATTGTACATTATTCTATTTGTGTTTTGTATATATTTTATTATACATATTTACATTATTTAATGTGTATTTTCTATATATATTTCATACAAATATACGTTATTTTAAGTGTATTTATTTATATATTTTCATTCAGATTTGCATTATTTTATGTGTATTTTGTATATGTATTTCAATAGAAATTTAACTAGTTTTATGTGTATTTTGTATGTATTTTATACAAATTTAAATTATATTTGTGTATTTTTTTAATAGGGTTTTATACAAATTTACAATATTTTATGTGTATATTGTATATCTCTTTTTAATACAAATACACATTCTTTTATTGATATTTTGTTTATTTATTTTGATGCAATTTACATTATTTAATGTATTGTGTATATATATTTTTATACGTATTTACGTAATTTCATGTGTATTTTTTATATATTTTTTTATAGAAATCTACGTTTTTTTATTTGTATTCGTATATATATTTTGAAACAAATTTACATTGCTTTATATGTATTTTTGCATATCTCTCTCAATACAAATTTACCTTATTGTATGTGCATTTTGTATATTTATTTCAATGCAAATTTAAATATTTTATGTGTATTTTGGTATATATATTTTTATAAGATTACGAAAATTTGAATAAAAATATAAACAAAAAAAAATTCTATTTGTATGAAAATAGATATACAAAATACACATATAATTAGTTAAATTTGTATTTAAATACATGTACAAAATACACATAAAATAATGTAAATTTGTATGAAATGAAAACAAATTCACATAAAATTCGCTTCAAAATAAATAAACAAAATATCAATAAAAGAATGTGTATTTGTATGAAAATAGATATACAAAATACACATAAAATAACCTAAATTTGTATCAAACTATATAAAAAAATACACAATTTTTTTTAAATTTGTATGAAAATAAATATACAAAATGCACATAAAATTAGGTAAATTTGTATTGAAATACATACACAAAATACACATAAAATAATGTAAATTTGAATGAAAATACATAAACAAATACAAATAAATATAAAAAAATAAAAAATATGTACAAAACACAAATAGAATAATGTAAAATCGTATCAAAATAAATACACAGAATAGTAATAAAATAATGTAAATTTGTATGAAAATAAAGGAGCAAAATACCCATAAAATAACGCATTTTTTTTATTTATAAAAATATATATACCAAAATACACATAAAAAAATTAAAAATGTGTTTTAAATAAATATACAAAAAACACATACAATAAGGTAAATTTGTATTGAAATAGATATGCAAAATACATATAAAACAATGTAAATTTGTTTCAAAATATATATACGAATACACATAAAATAACGTAGATTTCTATAAAAATATATATACAAAATACACATAAAATGAAGTAAATACGTATAAAAAAATGTATACAAAAAACACATAAAATAATGTAAATTCGTATCAAAATAAATAAACAAAATACCAATAAAAGAATGTGTATTTGTATAAATATAAATATACAAAATACACATAAAATAACGTAAATTTATATAAAACTATATACAAAATACACAGAAGTAATTAAACTTGAATGAAAATATATAAAATACACACAAAATAAGCTAAATTTGAATTGAAATATATATACAAAATACATGAAATAAAGTAAATTTGTATCAAAATATTTATACAAATACATAATAACGTAAATTTGTATGAAAATATATTAACAAAATACACATTAAATAATGTAAATACGTATAAAAAATATGTACAAAATACACATATACGTAATCATGTAATTCGTATCAAAATAAATAAACAAAATACCAATAAAATAATATAAATTTGTGTGAGTAAACGTGTATGTTGCATATTTTTTCAATACAAATTTACCTTATTATATACGCATTTTGTATATTAATTTTAATACAAATTTAATTATTCGATGTGTCTTTTGTAAAAATGCGTTGTTTTATGGGTATTTTGCATCTTTATTTTCATACAAATTTACATTATTTTATTAATATTCTGTGTATTTATTTTGATACTATTTTACATTATTCTATTTGTGTTTTGTATATATTTTTTTATACATATTTACATTATTTAATGTGTATTTTCTATATATATTTCATACAAATTTACGTTATTTTAAGTGTATTTATTTATATATTTTCATTCAGATTTGCATTATTTTATGTGTATTTTGTATATGTATTTCAATAGAAATTTAACTAGTTTTATGTGTATTTTGTATATGTATTTTTATACAAATTTAAATTATATTTGTGTATTTTTTTAATAGGGTTTTATACAAATTTACAATATTTTATGTGTATATTGTATATCTCTTTTTAATACAAATACACATTCTTTTATTGATATTTTGTTTATTTATTTTGATGCGAATTTACATTATTTAATGTGTATTGTGTATATATATTTTTATACGTATTTACGTAATTTCATGTGTATTTTTTATATATTTTTCTTTAGAAATATACGTTATTTTATGTGTATTGGTATATATATTTTGAAACAAATATACATTGTTTTATGTGTATTTTGTATATTTTTTCAATACAAATTCCTCTTATTGTACGTGCATTTTGTATATTAATTTTAATACAAATTTAATTATTCTGTGTGTATTCTTGTATATGTATTTTTAAAAAAATAGGCTTTATTTTATGGGTATTTTGCATCTTTATTTTCATACAAAATTACATTATTTTATTGATATTCTGAGTATTTATTTTGATACGATTTTACATTATTCTATGTATATTTTGTATATCTATTTTATACAAATGTACGTTATTTTATGTGAATTTGTTTTCATATCATACAAATTTACATTATTTTATGTGTATTTTGTACATGTATTTAATACAAATTTAACTAATTATATGTGTATTTTGTATATCTATTTTCATACAAATTGAAATTTATTTTTTTGTTTTTTTGTATATATTTTTATTCAAATTTTTGTAATTATATGTGTATTTTGTATATTTATTTTCCTACAAATATACGTTCTTTTATCGGAATTTTGTTTATTTATTTTGATACGAATTTTCATTTTTTTAGGTGTATTTGATATATATATTTTTATACTTATTTACATAATTTTATATGTATTTTGAATATATATTTTCATAGAAATTTACTCTATATGTATATACAAAAAAACACAAACATAGTTTAAATTTGTATGAAAATAAATATACAAAATACACATAAAATTAGATAAATTTGTATTGAAATACATATACAAAATACACTTAAAATAATGTAAATTTGAATGAAATTATATAAACAAATACACTTAAAATGACGTTAATTTGTATAAAATATATATAAAAAATACACATTAAATAATGAAAATATGTATAAAAAAATATATACAAAACACAAATAGTATTATATAAAAACGTATCAAAATATATACACAGAATATTAATAAAATAATGTACATTTGTATGAACACTAAGATGCAAAATACCTATAAAATAACGCTTTTTTTTAATTATATATACCAAAATACACATAAAATATTTGAATTTGTATTAAAATAAATATACAAAATGCACTTACAATAAGGTAAATTTGTATTGAAATAGATATCCAAAAAACATATAAAACAATGTAAATTTGTTTCAAAATATATATACGAATACACATAAAATAACGTAGATTTCTATAAATATATATATACAAAATACAAATAAAATTAAGTAAATACGAATCAAAAATGTATACAAAATACACATAAAATAATGTAAATTCGTATAAATATAAATAAACAAAATACCAATAAGAGAATGTGTATTTGTATAAATATAAAGATTCAAAATGCACAAAAAATAACGTAAATTTGTATAAAAATATATACAAAAATACACAGAAGTAATTAAATTTGCATGATAATAGATATACAAAATTTTATGTGTATTTGTATATATATTTTCATATAAATTTACATTATTTTATGTGTATTTTGTACATATATCTCATTACAAATTTACCTTATTTTATGTTTATTTTGTATGTGTATTTTGTACATTTATATTTATACAAATACTTATTCTTTTATTGGTATTTTGTTTATTTATTTTGTTTCGAATTTATATTATTTTATGTGTATTTTGTTTACATTTTTTTATACGTATTTACATAATTTTATGTGTATTTTGTATATATATTTTTATAGAAATCTACGTTATTTTATGTGTATTCGTATATATATTTTGAAACAAATTTACTTTGTTTTATGTGTATTTTTGCATATCTCTTTCAATAGAAGTTTACCTTATTGTATGTGCATTTTGTATATTTATTTCAATACAAATTTAAATATTTTATGTGGATTTTGGTATATATATTTTTATAAGAAATGCGCTATTTGATGGGAATTTTGCATCTTTATTTTCATACAAATTTACATTATTTTATCAATATTCGGTGTATTTATTTTGATACGATCTTACATTATTCTATTTGTTTTTTTGTAATATTTTTTTATACATATTTACATTATTTAATGTATATCTTGCATATATATTTCATACAAATTTATTATCTATTATTTATTTTCATACAAATACATATTCTTTTCATGATATTTTGTTTATTTATTTTGACACGAATTTACATTACTTAATATGTAATTTATATATATATTTTTATACGTATTTACATAATTTCATGTGTATTTTGTATATATATTTCTATAGAAATCTTCGTCATTTTATGTGTATTCGTATATATATTTTGAAACAAATTTACAATGTTTTATTTGTATTTTGCGTTTTTTTTAATACAAATTTACCTTATTGTATGTGTGCATTTTGTATATTAATTTTAATACAAATTTAATTATTCCATGTGTATTTTTGTATATGTATTTAAAAAAAAATATGCTTATCTTATGGGTATTTTGCATCTTTGTTTTCATACAAATTTAAATTATTTTATTGATATTCTGTGTACTTATTTTGATACGATTTTACATTATTCTATGTATAACAAAAATAAATACAGAATACACAAAAATAGATATGCAAAATACATATAAACAATTTAAATTTGTTTCAAAATATATATACGAATACACTTGACATGGGTATTTTGAATCTTAATTTTCATACAAATTTACATTATTTTATTAATATTTTCTGTATTTATTTTGATACGATTTTACATTATTATATTTGTGTTTTGTATATATTTTTTTATACATATTTACACTATTTAATGTGTTTTTTGTATATATATTTGATACAAATTTACGTTATTTTAAGTCTATATGTTTATATATTTTCATTCAAATTTACATTATTTTATGTGTATTTTGTATATGTATTTCAATACAAATTTACCTAATTTTATGTTTTTTGTATATTTATTTTCATACAAGTTTAAATTATTTTTGTTTATTTTTTTATATAGTTTTTTTTACAAATTTAGGCTATTTTATGTGTATTTTGTATATCTATTTTCATACAAATACACATTCTTTTCATGATATTTTTTTTATTTATTTTGACACGAATTAACATTATTTAATGTGTATTTTGTATATATATTTTTATACGTATTTAAATTATTTCAAGTGTATTTTGTATATATATTTCTATAGAAATCTACGTTATTTTATGAGTATTCGTATATATATTTTGAAACAAATTTACATTGTTTTATGTGTATTTTGCATATTTTTTCAATACAAATTTACATTATTGTATGAGCATTTTGTATATTAATTTTAATACAAATTTGATTAATCTATGTGTATTTTTGTGTATGTATTTTTATAAAAATATGCTTTATTTTATGGGTATTTTGCATCTTTATTTTCATGCAAATTTACATTATTTTATTGATATTCTGGGTATTTATTTGGAATGATTTTACATTATTCTATGTGTATTTTGTATATATATTTTATATAAAATGTATTTGTTTTCATTTCATACAAATCTACATTATTTTATGTGTTTTTTGTACATGTATTTAAATACAAATTTAACTAGTTATATGTGTATTTTGTATATCTATTTTGTATTTATATTTTCATAGAAATTTACTCTATTTTATGAGTATTCGTATATATATTTTGATACAAATTTACATTATTGATGTGTATTTTGCATATCTATTTCAATACAAATTTTCTTTATTATACGTGCATTTTGTTTTTTTGTTTTAATACAAATTTAATTATTTTATATGTATTTTTGAATATATATTTTTATGCAAATATGCGTTATTATATGGATATTTTGCAACTTTATTTTCATACAAATTTACATTATTTTATTGATATTCTCTTTATTTATTTTGATACGATTTAACATTATTCTATGTGTATTTTGTATATATTTTTTATACATATTTACATTATTTAAGGTTTATTTTGTGTATATATTTTATCCAAATTTACATTATTTTTTGTGTATTTGTTTATATATTTTTATACAAATTTACATTATTTTATGTGTATTTTGTATATACATTTTCATAAAAAAATTACGTTATTTTATTGTGTGTACTCGTATATATTTTGATACAAATTTTATACAAATTCATGTTATTTAATGTGTATTTGTATAAATATTTTCATACAAATTTGTTTGAAAATAGATATGAAAAATACACATAAAATTAGGCAAATCTGTATTGAAATACATATACAATATATTGGGGGAGGCGGTGGCTGAGTCGTCAAAGTAACGGCCTCGTGTTCAGGAGGACGCGAGTTCAATCCCCGCCCGGTGCCACCAAGCTGGGATTTTTCAGCCGCCGCCGAGTGGCTTAAAACTACCCACATGCTGTCCAGAAGACCACCTATCAACCCGGACTCTAGATTCAAGGATCAAAGATGAGCTCTGGGAGGGCAGCATGAGCCAATGCAAGATGGCGCCACTATAAACACTCGCCTGCGCCAGAACGGGCTGGGCCGACCATCAGGACCTACCGGAAAGAAGCCTTGGACCGACCATCAGGATCCACCTGGAAGAAGCCTACCGGCGCAATAGGCTGCAATGTAAAAAAAAAAAAAAAAAAAAAAAAAAAAAAAAAAAAAATACACTTAAAATATTGTAAATTTGTATGAAAATATATAAACAAATACACATAAAATAGCGTAAATTTATATAAAATATATATACAAAATATACATTAAATAATGTAAACGTGTATAAAATATATATACAAAATACACATAGAATAATGTAAAATCGTATCAAAATAAATAAACAGAATATCAATAAAATTATGTAAATTTGTATGAAAATAAAGATGCAAAATACCCAAATAATAACGCCTATTTTTACAAAAATACACATAAAATAATTAAATTTGTATTAAAATAGATATACAAAATACACATACAATATGGTAAATTTGTATTGAAATAGATATGCAAAATGAACATAAATAATGTAAATTTGTATCAAAATATATATACGAATACCCATAAAACAGAGTAAATTTCTATGAATATATATATTCATAACACAAATAAAAAGATATAAATAAGTATAAAAATATACATATCATATACACCTAAAATAATGTAAATTCGTATAAAAATAAATAAACAAAATGACGATAAAAGATGCAAGATACACATTAAATAATGTAAATATGTATAAAAAATATATATACAAAAAACAAATAGAATAATGTGAAATCGTATCAAAATAAATACACCGAATATTAATAAAATAATGTAAATTTGTATGAAAATAAAGATGCAAAACTCCCATCAAAAAGCGCATTTCTTATAAAAATATATTTACCAAAATACACATAAAATATTTAAATTTGTATTGAAATAAATATACAAAATGCACATACAATAAGGTAAATTTGTATTGAAGAGATATGCAAAAATACACATAAAACAATGTAAATTTGTTTCAAAATATATATACGAATACACATAAAATAACGTAGATTTCTATAAACATATATATACAAAATACACACAAAATTAAGTAAATACGTATAAAAATAGATATACAAAATACACATAGAATAATGTAAAATTGTTTAAAAAAAAAAAAAACAGAATATAAATAAAATAATGTAAATTTGTATGAAAATAAAAATGAAAAAAACACTTAAAATAAAGCATATTTTTATAAAAATACATATACAAAAATACACATAGCATAATTAAATTTATATTAAAATTAATATACAAAATGCATATACAATAAGGTAAATTTGTATTGAAAACATATGCAAAATACACATAAAACAGTGTAAATTTATATAAAAATCTATATACGAATACTCATAAATCAACGTAGATTTCTATAGAAATATATATACAAAATACACATCAAATGATGTAAACACGTATAAATATATATATATATATATATATATATATATATATATATATATATATATATATATATATATATATATATATATATATATATATATATATATATATATATATATATATATATATATATAGATATATATATATATATATCTATATATCTATATATATATATATATATATATATATATATATATATGTGTCTCTATATATATATATATATATATATATATATAAAATACACATTACATAATGTAAATTCGCGTCAAAGTAAATAAACAAAATATCAATAAAAGAATGTGTATTTGAATGAAAATAGATATACAATATACACATAAAATCACCTAAATTTGTATAAAACTATATACAAAAATACACAAAAATAATTTTAATTTGTATGAAAATAAATATACAAAATACACATGAAATTAGGTAAATTTGTATTGAAATACATTTACAAAATACACATAAAATAATGTAAATTTGAATGAAAATATATAAACAAATACACTTAAAATAACGTAAATTTGTATAAAATATATGTAAAAAATACTCATTAAATAATATAAATATGTATAAAAGAATATATACAAAACACAAATAGAATAATATAAAATCGTATCAAAATAAATACACAGAATATTAATAAAATAATGTAAATTTGTATGAAAAATTAAGATGCAAAATACTCATAAAATAACGCATTTTTATAAAAATATTTATAACAAGACACACTTAAAATATTTGAATTTGTATTAAATAAATATACAAAATGCACATACAATAAGGTAAATTTGTATTGAAATAGATATGCAAAATACATATAAAACCATGTAAATTTTTTTCAAAATATATATTCGAATACACATAAAATAACGTAGATTTCTATGAAAATAAATATACAAAATACACATAAAATGAAGTAAATACGTATAAAAAAAGGTATACAAAATTCACATAAAATAATGTAAACTCGTATCAAAATAAATAAACAAAATACTAATAAAAGAATGTGTATTGTATATATATAAATATACAAAATACAAAAAAATAACGTAAATTTATGTAAAACTATATGCAAAAATACACAAAAGTAATTAAATTTGTGTGAAAATAGATATACAAAATACTG
Source organism: Eriocheir sinensis (assembly GCF_024679095.1). Taxonomy (NCBI): domain Eukaryota; kingdom Metazoa; phylum Arthropoda; class Malacostraca; order Decapoda; family Varunidae; genus Eriocheir; species Eriocheir sinensis. The sequence goes on along the minus strand of NW_026111295.1, from coordinate 287,943 downwards.
TGTAGTTTGTATATTTATTTTCATACATATTGAAATTATTTTTGTTTATTTTTTTATATTTTCATACAAATTTTCGTTATTTAATGTGTATTTTGTATATTTATTTTTTCTACAAATATACGTTCTTTTATCTGAATTTTGTTTATTGAATTTGAAACGAATTTACCTTATTTTGTATATCTATTTTCATACAAATCAAAATACTTCTGTGTATTTTTGTATATAATTTTATATAAATTTACGTTATTTTATGTGTATTTTGTATATTTATATTTATACAAATACACATTCTTTTATTGGTATTTTGTATATTTATTTTGATACGAATTTACATTATTTTATGTGTATTTTGTATACATTTTTTTATACGTATTTACTTCATTTTATGTGTATTTTGTATATATATTTTTATAGAAATCTACGTTATTTTATGTGTATTCGTATATATATTTTGAAACTAATTTATATTGTTTTATATGTATTTTGCATATCTATTTCAATACAAATTTACCTAATTGTATGTGTTTTTTGTATATTTATTTTAATACAAATTTAATTTTTTGATGTGTATTTTGGTATATATATTTTTTTAAATAAAAAAATGCGTTATTTTATGGGTATTTTAATAAATATTTTGATACAAATCTACCTTATTTTATGTATTTTGTATATACATTTCAATTCAAATTTAGGTTATTTTATCTGTATTTTGTATATCTATTTTCATACGAATTTAATTACTTCTGTGTAATTTTGTATATAGTTTTATACAAATTTACGTTATTTTATGTGAATTTTGTATATTTATATTTATACAAATACACATTCTTTTATTGGTATTTTGTATATTTATTTTGATACGAATTTACATTATTTTATGTGTATTTTGTATACATTTTCTTATACGTAATTACTTCATTTTATGTGCATTTTGTATATATATTTTTATACAAATCTACGTTATTTTATGTGTATTCGTATATATATTTTAAAACAAATTTACATTGTTTTATATGTATTTTGCATATCTATTTCAATACAGATGTACCTTATTGTATGTGTATTTTGTATATTTATTTTAATACAAATTATTTTTTTCATGTGTATTTTGGTATATATATTTTTATAAAAATGCGTTATTTAATGGGTATTTTGCATCTTTATTTTCATACAAATTTATATTGTTTTATTAATATTCTGTGTATTTATTTTGATACGATTTTACATTATTCTATTTGTGTTTTGTATATATTTTTTTTAAACATATTTACATTATTTAATGTGTATTTTGTATATTTTAAAACAAATTTACGTTATTTTATGCGCATCTGTTAAAATATTTTTAAACAAATTTACATTATTTTATGTATTTTGTATATATATTTCAATACAAATTTAGTTTATTTAATGTATATTTTGTATATCTATTTTCATTTGTATCAATATAAATAAACAAAATAGCAGAAAAATAATGTAAATTTGTATGAGAAAACATATACAAATGCACATAAAATAACGCAAATTTCTATAAAAATATATGTACAAAAATGCACATAAAATAAAGTAAATTTGCAAATTTGTATTGAAATAGATATGCAAAATACATATAAAACAATGTAAATTTGTTTCAAAATATATATACGAATACACATAAAATAACGTAGATTTCTATAAAAATATATACAAAATACACATAAAATGAAGTAAATACGTATAAAAAAATTAATACAAAAAATACATAAAAATCGTTTCAAAATAAATAAACAAAATACCAGTAAAATAATGTGTATTTGTAAAAATATAAATATACAAAATACACATAAAATATCGTAAATTTGTATAAAACTATATACAAAAATACACAGAAGTAATTAAATTTGTATGAAAATATATATACAAAATACAGCTAAAATAAGCTAAATTTGAATTGAAATGTACATACAAAACACATAAAATAATGTAAATCTGTATCAAAATATTTATACAAATACATATAGTAACGTAGATTTGTTTAAAAATATATAAACAAAATACACATTAAGTAATGTAAATACGTATAAAAAATATGTACAAAATACACATATAATCATGTAATTCGTATCAAAATAAATAAACAAAATAGCAATAAAATAATGTAAATTTGTATGAGAAAACATATACAAATAACGCAAATTTCTATAAAAATATATGTAAAAAATGCACATAAAATAAAGTAAATTTGCAAAAAAATATATATACAAAACACACTAAATAATGTAAATGCGTACATAAAATAACCTAAATTTGTATAAAACTATATACAAAAAAAGATAATTTAAATTTGTTTGAAAAGAAATATACAAAATACACATAAAATTAGGTAAATTTGTATTGAAATACATATACAAAATACACATCAAATAATGTAAATTTGAATGAAAATATATAAACAAATACCCTTAAAATAACGTAAATTTGTATTAAATATATATGCAAGATACACATTAAATAATGTAAATATGTATAAAAAATATATATACAAAAAACAAATAGAATAATGTAAAATCGTATCAAAATAAATACACAGAATATCAATAAAATAATGTAAATTTGTATGAAAATAAAGATACAAAATTCCCAAAAATTATCGCATTTTTTATAAAAATATATTTACCAAAATACACATAAAATATTTAAATTTGTATTGAAATGAATATACAAAATTCATATACAGTAAGTTAAATTTGTATTGAAAGAGATATTCAAAAATACATATAAAACAATGTAAATTTGTTTCAAAATATATATACGAATGCACATAAAATAAAGTAATTTCTATAGAAATATATATACAAAATACATATGAAATTATGTAAATACGTATAAGAATATATATACAAAATACATATCAAATAATGTAAATTCGTGTCAAAATAAATCAACAAAATATCATGAAAAGAATGTGTATTTGTATGAAAATAGATAATAGATAATAAATTTGTATAAAATATATATGCAAGATACACATTAAATAATGTAAATATGAAAAAAAGTATATACAAAAAACAAATAGAATAATGTAACATCGTATCAAAATAAATACACCGAATATTAATAAAATAATGTAAATTTGTATGAAAATAAAGATGCAAAATTCCCATAAAATAGCGCATTTCTTATAAAATTATATATACCAAAATACACATAAATTATTTAAATTTGCATTGAAATAAATATACAAAATACACATACAATAAGGTAAATTTGTATTGAAAGAGATATGAAAAATACATATCAAACAATGTAAATTTGTTTCAAAATATATATACGAATACAAATAAAAAAACGTAGATTTCTATAAAAATATATATACAAAATACACATAAAATTAAGTAAATACGTATAAAAAATGTATACATAATACACATAAAATAATGTAATTTCGAATTAAAATAAATGTAAATTTGAATGAAAATATAAAAACAAATACACTTAAAATAACGTAAATTTGTATAAAATATATATGCAAGATACTCATTAAATAATGTAAATGTGTATAAAAAATATATACAAAAAACAAATAGAATAATGTAAAATCGTATCAAAATAAATACACAGAATATCAATAAAATAATGTAAATTTGTATGAAAATAAAGATGCAAAATTATCAAAAATTATCGCATTTTTTATAAAATATATATACCAAAATACACATAAAATATTTAAATTTGTATTGAAATAAATATACAAAATGCATATACAGTAAGGTAAATTTGTTTTAAAAGAGATATTCAAAAATACATATAAAATAATGTAAATTTGTTTCAAAATATATATACGAATACACATAAAATAAAGTAGATTTCTATAGAAATATATATGCAAAATACATATGAAATTATGTAAATACGTAAAAAAATATATATACAAAATACATATCAAATAATGTAAATTCGTGTCAAGATAAATAAACAAAATATCATGAAAAGAATGTGTATTTGTATTAAAATAGATAATAGATAATAAATTTGTATAAAATATATATGCAAGATACTCATTAAATAATAATATATGTAAAAAGTGTATACAAAAACAAATAGAATAATGTAAATTGTCAAATAAATACACCGAATATTAATAAAATAATGTAAATTTGTATGAAAATAAAGATGCAAAATTCCCATAAAATAGCTAATTTCTTATAAAAATATATATACCAAAATACACATAAAATATTTAAATTTGTATTGAAATAAATATACAAAATGCACATACAATAAGGTAAATTTGTATTGAAAGAGATATGCAAAAATACATATAAAACAATGTAAATTTGTTTCAAAATATATATACCAATACAAATAAAAAAACGTAGATTTCTATAAAAATATATATACAAAATACACATAAAATATCGTAAATTTGTATAAAACTATATACAAAAATACACAGAATTAATTAAATTTGTATGAAAATATATATACAAAATACAGCTAAAATAAGCTAAATTTGAATTGAAATGTACATACAAAATACATTAAATAATGTAAATGTGTATAAAAAATATATATATATAAAAAACAAATAGAATAATGAAAAATCGTATCAAAATAAATTCACAGAATATCAATAAAATAATGTAAATTTGTATGAAAATAAAGATACAAAATTCCCAAAAATTATCGCATTTTTTATAAAAATATATTTACCAAAATACACATAAAATATTTAAATTTGTATTGAAATAAATATACAAACTGCATATACAGTAAGGTAAATTTGTATTGAAAGAGATATTCAAAAATACATATAAAACAATGTAAATTTGTTTCAAAATATATATACGAATACACATAAAACAAAGTAGATTTCTATAGAAATATATATACAAAATACATATGAAATTATGTAAATACGTATAAAAAAATGTATACAAAATACATATCAAATAATGTAAATTCGTGTCAAAATAAATAAACAGAATATCATGAAAAGAATGTGTAAAATCGTATCAAAATAAATACACAGAATATCAATAAAATAATGTAAATTTGTATGAAAATAAAGATGCAAAATTATCAAAATTATCGCATTTTTTATAAAATATATATACCAAAATACACATAAAATATTTAAATTTGTATTGAAATAAATATACAAAATGCATATACAGTAAGGTAAATTTGTTTTAAAAGAGATATTCAAAAATACATATAAAATAATGTAAATTTGTTTCAAAATATATATACGAATACACATAAAATAAAGTAGATTTCTATAGAAATATATATGCAAAATACATATGAAATTATGTAAATACGTAAAAAAATATATATACAAAATACATATCAAATAATGTAAATTCGTGTCAAGATAAATCAACAAAATATCATGAAAAGAATGTGTATTTGTATTAAAATAGATAATAGATAATAAATTTGTATAAAATATATATGCAAGATACTCATTAAATAATGTAAATATGTATAAAAAAGTGTATACAACAAATAGAATAATGAAAAATCGTATCAAAATAAATTCACAGAATATCAATAAAATAATGTAAATTTGTATGAAAATAAAGATACAAAATTCCCAAAAATTATCGCATTTTTTATAAAAATATATTTACCAAAATACACATAAAATATTTAAATTTGTATTGAAATAAATATACAAACTGCATATACAGTAAGGTAAATTTGTATTGAAAGAGATATTCAAAAATACATATAAAACAATGTAAATTTGTTTCAAAATATATATACGAATACACATAAAACAAAGTAGATTTCTATAGAAATATATATACAAAAGACATATGAAATTATGTAAATACGTATAAAAAAATATATACAAAATACATATCAAATAATGTAAATTCGTGTCAAAATAAATAAACAGAATATCATGAAAAGAATGTGTATTTGTATGAAAATAGATAATAGATAATAAATTTGTATAAAATATATATGCAAGATACACATTAAATAATATAAATATGTATAAAAAAAGTATATAAAAAAATAAATAGAATAATGTAACATCGTATCAAAATAAATACACCGAATATTAAAAAAATAATGTAAATTTGTATGAAAATAAAGATGCAAAATTCCCATAAAATAGCTAATTTCTTATAAAAATATACATACCAAAATACACATGAAATATTTAAATTTGCATTGAAATAAATATACTAAATGCACATACAATAAGGTAAATTTGTATTGAAAGAGATATGCAAAAATACATATAAAACAATGTAAATTTCTTTCAAAATATATATACGAATACAAATAAAAAAACGTAGATTTCTATAAAAATATATATACAAAATACACATAAAATTAAGTAAATACGTATATAAAAATGTATACAAAATACACATAAAATAATGTAATTTCGAATTAAAATAAATATAATAAATAATAAAAATTGAATGAAAATATAAAAACAAATACACTTAAAATAACGTAAATTTGTATAAAATATATATGTAAGATACACATTAAATAATGTAAATGTGTATAAGAAAATATATACAAAAAACAAATAGAAAAATGTAAAATCGTATCAAAATAAATACACAGAATATCAATAAAATAATGTAAATTTGTATGAAAATAAAGATGCAAAACTCCCAAAAATTATCGCATTTTTTATAAAATATATATACCAAAATACACATAAAATATTTAAATTTGTATTGAAATAAATATACAAAATGCATATACAGTAAGGTAAATTTGTTTTAAAAGAGATATTCAAAAATACATATAAAATAATGTAAATTTGTTTCAAAATATATATACGAATACACATAAAATAAAGTAGATTTCTATAGAAATATATATGCAAAATACATATGAAATTATGTAAATACGTAAAAAAATATATATACAAAATACATATCAAATAATGTAAATTCGTGTCAAGATAAATAAACAAAATATCATGAAAAGAATGTGTATTTGTATTAAAATAGATAATAGATAATAAATTTGTATAAAATATATATGCAAGATACTCATTAAATAATGTAAATATGTATAAAAAAGTGTATACAAAAAACAAATAGAATAATGTAAATTCGTATCAAATAAATACACCGAATATTAATAAAATAATGTAAATTTGTATGAAAATAAAGATGCAAAATTCCCATAAAATAGCTAATTTCTTATAAAAATATATATACCAAAATACACATAAAATATTTAAATTTGTATTGAAATAAATATACAAAATGCACATACAATAAGGTAAATTTGTATTGAAAGAGATATGCAAAAATACATATAAAACAATGTAAATTTGTTTCAAAATATATATACCAATACAAATAAAAAAACGTAGATTTCTATAAAAAATATATATACAAAATACACATAAAATTAAGTAAATACGTATAAAAAAATGTGTATTTGTAAAAATATAAATATACAAAATACACATAAAATATCGTAAATTTGAATAAAACTATATACAAAAATACACAGAATTAATTAAATTTGTATGAAAATATATATACAAAATACAGCTAAAATAAGCTAAATTTGAATTGAAATGTACATACAAAATACATTAAATAATGTAAATGTGTATAAAAAATATATATATATAAAAAACAAATAGAATAATGAAAAATCGTATCAAAATAAATTCACAGAATATCAATAAAATAATGTAAATTTGTATGAAAATAAAGATACAAAATTCCCAAAAATTATCGCATTTTTTATAAAAATATATTTACCAAAATACACATAAAATATTTAAATTTGTATTGAAATAAATATACAAACTGCATATACAGTAAGGTAAATTTGTATTGAAAGAGATATTCAAAAATACATATAAAACAATGTAAATTTGTTTCAAAATATATATACGAATACACATAAAACAAAGTAGATTTCTATAGAAATATATATACAAAATACATATGAAATTATGTAAATACGTATAAAAAAATATATACAAAATACATATCAAATAATGTAAATTCGTGTCAAAATAAATAAACAGAATATCATGAAAAGAATGTGTAAAATCGTATCAAAATAAATACACAGAATATCAATAAAATAATGTAAATTTGTATGAAAATAAAGATGCAAAATTATCAAAAATTATCGCATTTTTTATAAAATATATATACCAAAATACACATAAAATATTTAAATTTGTATTGAAATAAATATACAAAATGCATATACAGTAAGGTAAATTTGTTTTAAAAGAGATATTCAAAAATACATATAAAATAATGTAAATTTGTTTCAAAATATATATACGAATACATAAAATACAGTAGATTTCTATAGAAATATATATGCAAAATACATATGAAATTATGTAAATACGTAAAAAAATATATATACAAAATACATATCAAATAATGTAAATTCGTGTCAAGATAAATCAACAAAATATCATGAAAAGAATGTGTATTTGTATTAAAATAGATAATAGATAATAAATTTGTATAAAATATATATGCAAGATACTCATTAAATAATGTAAATATGTATAAAAAAGTGTATACAACAAATAGAATAATGAAAAATCGTATCAAAATAAATTCACAGAATATCAATAAAATAATGTAAATTTGTATGAAAATAAAGATACAAAATTCCCAAAAATTATCGCATTTTTTATAAAAATATATTTACCAAAATACACATAAAATATTTAAATTTGTATTGAAATAAATATACAAACTGCATATACAGTAAGGTAAATTTGTATTGAAAGAGATATTCAAAAATACATATAAAACAATGTAAATTTGTTTCAAAATATATATACGAATACACATAAAACAAAGTAGATTTCTATAGAAATATATATACAAAATACATATGAAATTATGTAAATACGTATAAAAAAATATATACAAAATACATATCAAATAATGTAAATTCGTGTCAAAATAAATAAACAGAATATCATGAAAAGAATGTGTATTTGTATGAAAATAGATAATAGATAATAAATTTGTATAAAATATATATGCAAGATACACATTAAATAATATAAATATGTATAAAAAAAGTATATAAAAAAATAAATAGAATAATGTAACATCGTATCAAAATAAATACACCGAATATTAAAAAAATAATGTAAATTTGTATGAAAATAAAGATGCAAAATTCCCATAAAATAGCTAATTTCTTATAAAAATATATATACCAAAATACACATGAAATATTTAAATTTGCATTGAAATAAATATACTAAATGCACATACAATAAGGTAAATTTGTATTGAAAGAGATATGCAAAAATACATATAAAACAATGTAAATTTCTTTCAAAATATATATACGAATACAAATAAAAAAACGTAGATTTCTATAAAAATATATATACAAAATACACATAAAATTAAGTAAATACGTATATAAAAATGTATACAAAATACACATAAAATAATGTAATTTCTAATTAAAATAAATATAAGAAATAATATAAATTGAATGAAAATATAAAAACAAATACACTTAAAATAACGTAAATTTGTATAAAATATATATGTAAGATACACATTAAATAATGTAAATGTGTATAAGAAAATATATACAAAAAACAAATAGAAAAATGTAAAATCGTATCAAAATAAATACACAGAATATCAATAAAATAATGTAAATTTGTATGAAAATAAAGATGCAAAACTTCCAAAAATTATCGCATTTTTTATAAAAATATATATACCAAAATACACCTAAAATATTTAAATTTGTATTGAAATAAATATACAAAATGCATATACAGTAAGGTAAATTTGTATTGAAAGAGATATTCAAAAATACATATAAAACAATGTAAATTTGTTTCAAAAAATATATACGAATACACATAAAATAAAGTAGATTTCCTTAGAAATATATATACAAAATACATATGAAATTATGTAAATACGTATAAAAATATATATACAAAATACATATCAAATATTGTAAATTCGTGTCAAAATAAATAAACAAAATATCATGAAAAGAATGTGTATTTGTATGAAAATAGATAATAGATAATAAATTTGTATAAAATATATATGCAAGATACACATTAAATAATGTAAATATGTATAAAAAAAGTATATACAAAAAACAAATAGAATAATGTAAAATCGTATGAAAATAAATACACCGAATATTATAAATTAATGCAAATTTGTAGGAAAATTAAGATGCTAAATTCCCATGAAAAACCGCATTTCTTATAAAAATATATATACCAAAATACACATAAAATTTTTAAATTTGTATTGAAATAAATATACAAAATGCATATACAATAAGGTAAATTTGTATTGAAAGAGATATGCAAAAATACATATAAAACAATGTAATTTTGTTTCAAAATATATATACGAATACAAATAAAAAAAACGTAGATTTCTATAAAAATATATATACAAAATACACATAAAATTAAGTAAATACGTATAAAAAAATGTATTCAAAATACACATAAAATAATGTAAATTCGAATTAAAGTAAATAAACAAAATACCAATAAAAGAATGTGTATTTGGATAAATATACATATACAAAATACACATACAAAATAAACATAAAATAAGGTAGATTTGTAATAAAATATATGTACAAAATTCACATACAATAATGTAAATTTATATGAAAATATATATACAAATACACATAAAACACCATGAATTTGTATAAAAATATATATTCAAAATAAATATTAAATAATGTAAGAGCGTATGAAAATATATATACAAAGTACATATAAAATGAAAATTAAGATGCAAAATACCTATAAAATAACGCATTTTTTATAAAATTATTGATTCCAAAATACACTTAAATATTTGAACTTGTATTAAAATAAATATACAAAATGCACATACAATATGGTAAATTTGTATTGAAATAGATATGGAAAATACATATAAAATAATGTAAATTTGCTTCAAAATATATATACGAATACACATAAAATAACGTAGATTTCTATAAAAATTCATATACAAAATACACATAAAATTAAGTAAATACGTATAAAAAATGTATACAAAATACACATAAAATAATGTAAATTCGTATAAATGTAGATAAACCATATACCAATAAAAGAATGTGTATTTGTATAAATATAAATATACAAAATGCACATAAAATAACGTAAATTTATATAAAACTATATACATAAGATAACGCAAATTTCTATAAAAATATATGTACGAAAATGAACATTAGATAAATTTGGATAAAAATATATATACAAAACAAACATTAGATAATGTAAATGAGTATAAAAATATGTATACAAAATACCTAAGAAATAATCTAAATTCGTATCGAATTAAATTAAGAAATACCAATAAAATAAAGTAATTTTGGATGAAAATATATATACAAAATACACATAAAATAACCTAAATACAAATACAAATCTACACATAAAATAATTTAAAATTGAATGAAATAAATATACAAAATAAACATAAAATAAGGTAAATTTGTAATGAAATATACGAAAAAATACACATAAAATAATATAAATTTGTATGAAAATATATATACAAATACACATTAAATAACATGAATTTGTATAAAATTTGTGTCAAAATATATACTTATACACACAATAAAATAACGTAATTTTTTTATGAAAATGTATATACAAAATACAAATAAAATAACTTAAATACGTAGAAAAATATATATACAAAAAACACCTAAATAATGTAAATATGTATGAAAATATATAAACAAATACACATAAAATATTGTAAATTTGGATAAAAAATATATACAAAATGAACATTAAATAATGTAAATATGTATAAAAAAAAAATATATACAAAAAACACAGAGAATAATGTTAAATCGAATCAAAATAAATAAAGAGAATATCAATAAAATAATGTAAATTTATATGAAAATAAAGATGGAAAATATCCATATAATAACGCATATTTGCATTAAAAAAATACAAAAATACATATAAAATAATTAAATTTGTATTAAAATAAATATACAAAATGTACGTACAATAAAGTAAATGTGTATTGAAATAGATATGCAAAATACACATCAATAATGTAAATTTGTATCAAAATATATATACGAATACTCAAAAAATAGAGTTAATATCTATGAAAATATTCATACAAAATAGATATACAAAATACACATATAACTAGTTAAATTTGTATTTAAATACATGTACAAAAAACACATAAAATAATGTAGATTTGTATGAAATGAAAACAAATACATTTTATATAAAATATATATACAAAATACACATAAAATAATGTAAAAACATATCAAAATAAATACACAGAATATCAATAAAATAATGTAGATTTGTATGAAAATAAAGATACAAAATACCCATAAAATAAAGCATGTTTTTATAAAAATACATATACAAAAATACACATAGATTAATCAAATTTGTATCAAAATTAATATACAAAATGCATATACAATAAGGTAAATTTGTATTGAAAAAATATGCAAAATACACATAAAACAATGTAAATTTGTTTCAAAATATATATACGAATACACATAAAATAACGCAGATTTCAATAGAAATATATATACAAAATACACTTGAAAAAATGTAAATACGTATAAAAATATATATACAAAATACACATCAAATAATGTTAATTCGTGTCAAAATATATAAAAAAAATATCATGAAAAGAATATGTATTTGTATGAAAATAGATTTACAAAATACACATAAAATAACCTAAATTTGTATAAAACTATATACAAAAATACACAAAAATAATTTAAACTTGTATGAAAATAAATATACAAAAAACATATAAAAATAGGTAAATTTTTATTGAAATACATATACAAAATACACATAAAATAATGTAAATTTGAATGAAAATATATAAACATATAGACTTAAAATAACGTAAATTTGTATCAAATATATATTAAAAAAAATTAAATAATGTAAATATGTATAAAAATATATATACAAAACACAAATAAAATAATGTAAAATCGTATCAAAATAAATACAGAAAATATTAATAAAATAATGTAAATTTGTATGAAAATTAAGATGCAAAATACCCATAAAATAACGCATTTTTTTATAAAAATATATATACGAAAAAACATAAAATATTTGATTTTGTATTAAAATAAATAGATATACAAAATACACATAAAATAAGCTAAATTTGAGTTGATATATATATATATACAAAATACATAAAATAATGTAAATTTATATCAAAATACCTATACAAATACACATATAATAACGTAAATTTGTATAAAAATATATAAACAAAATACACATTAAATAATGTAAATACGTATAAAAAAATGTATAGAATACACAAATAATCATGTAATTCGTATCAAAATAAATAGACAAAATACCAATAAAATAATGTAAATTTCTATGAGAAAACATATACAAAATACACATAAATAACGCAAATATCAATAAAAATATATATAATATAATATATTTTTATACATATTTAAAATATTTAATGTATATTTTGTATATATATTTTTTATCCAAATTTATGTGATTTTATATGTATTTGTTTATATATTTTCATACAAATTTACATTATTTTATGTGAGTTTTGTATATGTATTTCAATACAAATTTGCCTAGCTTTATGTGTATTTTGCATATCTATTTTCAAACAAATTTAAATTATTTTTGTGTATTTTTGTATATATATTTACACAAATTTTAGTTATTTTATTTGTTTTTTGTATATATATATTTCCCACAAATATACATTCTTTTATTGGAATTTTGTGTATTTAATTTTTTACGAATTTACATTATTTTATGTGTATTTTGTATATATATTTTTCTACGTATTTAAACTATTTTATGTGTATTTTACATATACATTTTCATAAAAATTTACGTTATTTTATTGTGTGTATTTGTATATATTTTGAAACAAATTTTATACAAATTCATGTTATTTTATGTGTATTTTTATATATATTTTCATACAAATTTATATTATTTTATAATAAAACAATGTAAATTTGTATGAAAATAAAGATGCAAAATACACATTAAATAACGCATTTTTTATAAAAATATATATACCAAAATTCATATGAAAAAATTAATTTGTATTAAAATAAATATACAAAATACACATACAATAAGGTAAATCTGTATTGAAATAGATATGCAAAATACATATAAAACAATGTAAATTTGTTTCAAAATATATATACGAATACACATAAAATAACGTAGATTTGTATAAAAATGTATATACAAAATACACATAAAATGAAGAAAATACGTATAAGAAAATGTATACAAAATACACATAAAATAATGTAAATTCGTATCAAAATAAATAAACAAAATACCAATAAAAGAATGTGTATTTGTATAAATATAAATATACAAAATATACATAAAATAACGTAAATTTGTATAAAACTATTCAAAAATACACAGAAGTAATTAAATTCGTATGAAAATAGATATACAAAATACAGATAAAATAAGCTAAATTTGAATTGAAATGTATATACAAAATACAATATTTTATGTGTATATTTGTATTTAGGTTATTTTATGTGTATTTTGTATATATATTTTCATCCAAAATTACATTATTTTATTGTTATTTTCTTAATTTAATTCGATACGAATTTAGAGTATTTCATAGGTATTTTCTAAACATATTTTTATACTCATTTACATTATCTAATGTGTGTTTTGTATATATATTTTTATGCAAATTTATTTTATGTTCATTTTTGTACATATATTTTTATAGAAATTTGCGTTATTTTATGTATATAGTTTTATATAAATTTACGTTATTTTATGTGCATTTTGTATATTTATATTTATACAAATACACATTCTTTTATTGGTATATTGTTTATTTACATTTATACGAATTTACATTATTTTATGTGTATTTTGTATACATTTTTTTATACGTATTTACTTAATGTTATGTGTATTTTGTATATGTATTTTTATAGAAATATACGTTATTTTATGTGTATTCGTATATATATTTTGAAACAAATTTATATTATTTTATATGTATTTTGCATATCTATTTCAATACAAATTTACCTTATTGTGTGTGCATTTTGTATGTTTATTTTAATACAAATTGAAATATTTTATGTGTATTTTGGTATCAATAATTTTATAAAAAAACGTAAATTTGTATAAAAAAATATGTACAAAACACAAATAGAATAATGTAAAATCGTATCAAAATAAATACACAGAATATTAATAAAATAATGTAAATTAGTATGAAAATAAAGAAGCAAAATACCCATAAAATAACGCATTTTTTTTATTCATAAAAATATATATACCAAAATAAACATCAAAAAATTAAATTTGTATTAAAATAAATATACAAAAAACACATACAATGAGGTAAATTTGTATTGAAATAGATATGCAAAATACCTATAAAACAATGTAAATTTGTTTCAAAATATATATACGAATAACATAAAATAACGTAGATTTCTATAAAAATATATATAAACAAAATACACATAAAATGAAGTAAATACGTATAAAAAATGTATACAAAATACACATAAAATAATGTAAATTCGTATAAATGTATATAATCAAAATACCAATAAAAGAATGTGTATTTGTATGAATATAAATATACAAAATACACATAAAATAACGTAAATTTATATAAAACTATATACAAAAATACACAGAAGTAATTAAATTTGTATGAAAATATATACAAAATACACACGATATAAGCTAAATTTGAATTGAAATATATATACAAAATACATGAAATAAAGTAAATTTGTATCAAAATATTTATACAAATACACATATAATAACGTAAATTTATATGAAAATATATAAAAAATACATTAAATAATGTAAATACGTATAAAAAAATATGTACAAAATACACATATAATCATTTAATTCGTATCAAAATAAATAAACAAAATACCAATAACATAATATAAATTTGTATGAGTAAACGTGTATGTTGCATACTTTTTTAATACAAATTTACCTGATTATATACGCATTTTGTATATTAATTTTAATATATGTGTATTTGAATATATATTTTGATACAAATTTACATTATTTTATGTATTTTCTATATTTATTTCAATTCAAATTTAGCTTATTTTATGTGTCTTTTGTATATCTATTTTCATACAAATTTAGTTATTTTTGTTTATTTTTGTATATAGTTTTATACAACTTTCCGTTATTTTATGTGTATTTTGTATATTTATATTTATACAAGTAAACATTCTTTTATTGGCATTTAGTTTATTTATTTTGATACGAGTTTACATTATTTTATGTGTATTATGTATACATTTTCTTATACGTATTTACTTCATTTTATGTGTATTTTGTATATATATTTTTATAGAAATATACGTTATTTTATGTGTATTCGTATATATATTTTGATACAAATTTACATTGTTTTATGTGTATTTTGCATATCTATTTCAATACAAATTTACCTTATTGTATGTGCATTTTGTATATTTAATGTAATACAAATTTAAATATTTTATGTGTATTTTGATATATATATTTTCATAAAAAATGAGTTGTTTTATGGATATTTTGCATCTTTATTTTCATACAAATTTACATTATTTTATTAATATTCTGTGTATTAATTTTGATACTATTTTACATTATTCTAATTGTGTTTTGTATATATATTTTTTATACATATTTACATTATTTAATGTGCATTTTCTATTTATATTTCATACAAATTTACGTTATTTTGTGTATTTGTTTATATATTTTCATTCAAATTTACATTATTTTATGTGTATTTTGTATATGTATTTCAATAGAAATTTAACTAGTTTTATGTGTATTTTGTATATATATTTTTATACAAATTTAAATTATTTTTGTGTATTTTTTTACTAGAGTTTTAAACAAATTTACAATATTTTATGTGTATTTTGTATATCTATTTTCATACAAATACACATTCTTTTATTGATATTTTGTTTATCTATTTTGATGCGAATTTACATTATTTAATGTGTATTGTGTATATATATTTTTATACGTATTTACGTCATCCTTATTGTATGTGTGCATTTTGTATATTAATTTTAATACAAATTTAATTATTCTATGTGTATTTTTGTATATGTATATTAAATAAAATATGCTTTATCTTATGGGTATTTTGCATCTTTATTTTCATACAAATTTAAATTATTTTATTGAGATTCTGTGTACTTATTTTGATACGATTTTACATTATTCTATGTATAACAAAAAAAAAATACAGAATACACAAAAATAGATATGCAAAATACATATAAACAATGTAAATTTGTTTCAAAATATATATACGAATACACATGAAATAAGCTAGATTTCTATAAAAATATATATACAAAATCCACATAAAATTAAGTAAATACGTATAAAAAATGTATACAAAATACACATAAAATAATGTAAATTAGTATCAAAATAAATAAACAAAATACCAATAAAAGAATGTGTATTTGTATAAATATATATATACAAAATACACATTAAATAATATAAATTTGTTTAAAACTATACAAAATACACATGAAATGATGTAAATACGTATAAAAATATATATACAAAATACACATTACATGATGTAAATTCGCGTCAAAATAAATAAACAGAATATCAAGAAAAGAATGTGTATTTGTATGAAAATAGATATACAAAATACACATAAAATAACCTAAATTTGTAACAAACTATATACAAAAATACACAAATTTTTTAAATTTGTATGAAAATAAATATACAAAATACACATAAAATTAGGTAAATTTGTATTGAAATGCATACACAAAATATACAACAAATAATGTAAATTTGAATGAAAATACATTATCAAATACACTTAAAATAACGTAAATTTGTATAAAAAAATATGTACAAAACACAAATAGAATAATGTAAAATCGTATCAAAATAAATACACAGAATATTAATAAAATAATGTAAATTTGTATGAAAATAAAGAAGCAAAATACCCATAAAATAACGTTTTTTTTTTTTTTAAATATATATACTAAAATACACATCAAAAAATTAAATTTGTATTAAAATAAATATACAAAAAACACATACAATAAGGTAAATTTGTATTTAAATAGATATACAAAATACATATAAAACAATGTAAATTTGTTTCTTTATATATATACGAATACACATAAAATAACGTAGATTTCTATAAAAATATATACAAAAATACACATAAAATGAAGTAAATACGTATAAAAAATGTATACAAAATACATAAAATAATGTAAATTCGTATCAAAATAAATAAACAAAATACCAATAAAAGAATGTGTATTTGTATAAATATAAATATACAAAAAACACATAAAATAACGTAAATTTATATAAAACTATATACAAAAATACACAGAAGTAATTAAATTTGTATGAAAATATATACAAAATGCACACAAAATCAGCTAAATTTGAATCGAAATATATATACAAAATACATGAAATAAAGGAAATTTGTATCAAAATATTTATACAAATACACATATAACGTAAATTTGTATGAAAATATATAAAAAAAAATACACATTAAATAATGTAAATACGTATAAAAAAATATGTACAAAATACACATATAATCATGTAATTCGTATAAAAATAAATAAACAAAATACCAATAAATAATATAAATTTGTATGAGTAAACGTGTATGTTGCATATTTTTTCAATACAAATTTACTTATTATATACGCATTTTGTATATTAATTTTAATACAAATTTAATTATTCGATGTGTATTTTTGTATCTGTATTTTTATAAACATATGCTTTATTTTTTGGGTATTTTACATCTTTATTTTCATACAAATTTACATTATTTTATTGATATTCTGCTCATTCATTTTGATACGAATTGACATTATTCTATGTGTATTTTGTATATATTTTTCATACAAATTTACGTTATTTTATGTGTATTTGATTATATGTTTTGACACAAATTTACAATATTTTATGGGTATTTTGTATATACATTTCAAAAGAAATTTACCTAGTTTTATGTGTATTTTGTATATCTATTTTCATACAAACTCAAATTATTTTTATGTATTTTTGTATATATTTTAATACAAATTTTAGTTATGTTATATGTATTTTGTAAATTTATTTTCATTAAAATATATATTATTTTATTGGTGTTTTGTTGATTTATATTGACACGAATTTACATTATTTTACAATATTTAATATTTATTTTGAATATATATTTTTATTCAAATTCATGGTATTTTATGTGTATTTGTGTATATATTTTCAAATAAATGTGTATTTTGTATATATATTTTATTACAAATCTACCTTATTTTATGTTTATTTTGTATGTTTATTTTGTATACAAATTTACCTTATTATATACGCATTTTGTATATTAATTTTAATACAAATTTAATTATTCGATGTGTATTTTTGTATCTCTATTTTTATAAACATATGCTTTATTTTTTGGGTATTTTGCATCTTTATTTTCATACAAATTTACATTATTTTATTGAAATTCTGCTCATTCATTTTGATACGAATTGACATTATTCTATGTGTATTTTGTATATATTTTTCATACTAATTTACGTTATTTTATGAGTATTTGTTTATATATTTTGACACAAATTTACATTATTTAATGGGTATTTTGTATATACATTTCAAAAGAAATTTACCTAGTTTTATGTGTATTTTGTATATTTATTTTCATACAAACTCAAATTATTTCTATGTATTTTTGTATATATTTTAATACAAATTTTAGTTATGTTATTTGTATTTTGTAAATTTATTATTTCAAATATATATTATTTTATTGGTGTTTTGTTGATTTATATTGATACGAATTTACATTATTTTATATGTACCTTGTATATATATATATATATATATATATATATATATATATATATATATATATATATATATATATATATATATATATATATATATATATATATATATATATATATATATATATATATATATATATATATATATATATATATATATTTATACGCTTTTACATTATTTAATATTTATTTTGAATATATATTTTTATATAAATTCATGGTATTTTATGTGTATTTGTATATATATATTTTCAAATAAATTTACATTATTTTATGTGTATTTTGTACATATATTTCATTACAAATCTACCTTATTTTATGTTTATTTTGTATGTGTATTTTGTATATGTATATTTATCCAAATACACATTCTTTTATTGGTATTTTGTTTATTTATTTTAATTCGAATTTACGTTATTTTATGTGTATTTTGTATACATTTTTTTTATACGTATTTACTTAATTTTATATGTATTTTGTATATATATTTTTATGGAAATCTACGTTTTTTTATTTGTATTCGTATATATATTTTGAAACAAATTTACATTGTTTTATATGTATTTTTGCATATCTCTTTCAATGCAAATTTACCTTATTGTATGTGCATTTTGCATATTTATTTCAATGCAAATTTAAATATTTTATGTGTATTTTGGTATATATATTTTTATAAGAAATGTGCTATTTTATGGGAATTTTGCATCTTTATTTTCATACAAATTTACATTATTTTATTAATATTCGGTGTATTTATTTTGATACGATGTTACATTATTCTATTTGTTTTTTGTATATACTTTCTTATACATATTTACATTATTTAATGTGTGTCTTGCATATATATTTTATACAAATTTATTATCTATTATCTATTTTCATAAAAATACACATTCTTTTCATGATATTTTGTTTATTTATTTTGACACGAATTTACATTATTTGATATATATTTTGTATATATATTTTTATACGTATTTACATAATTTCATATGTATTTTGTATATATATTTCTATAGAAATCTACTTTATTTCATGTTTATTCGTATATATATTTTGAAACAGATTTACATTGTTTTATATGTATTTTTGAATATCTCTTTCAATACAAATTTACCTTACTGTATATGCATTTTGTATATTTATTTCAATACAAATTTAAATATTTTATGTGTATTTTGGTAAATATATTTTTATAAAAAATGCGATAATTTTTGGGAATTTTGCATCTTTATTTTCATACAAATTTACATTATTTTATTGATATTCTGTGTATTTATTTTGATACAATTTTACATTATTCTATTTGTTTTTTGTATATATTTTTTATACACATTTACATTATTTAATGTGTATCTTGCATATATATTTTATACAAATTTACGTTATTTTAAGTGTATTTGTTTATATATTTTCATTCAAATTTACATTATTTGATGTGTATTTTGTATATGTATTTCAATACAAATTTATCTAATTTTATGTGTATTTTGAATATTTCTTTTCAAACGAATTTAAATTATTTTTGTGTATTTTTGTATATAGTTTTATACAAATTTAGGTTATTTTATGTACGCATTTACATTATTTAGTGTGTGTTTTGTATATATATTTTTATGCAAATTTACTTTATTTTATGTGCATTTTTGTACATATATTTTTATAGAAATTTGCTTTATTTGTATATGTTTTCACATACAAATTTACATTATTTTATTGCTATTTTGTTTATTTATTTTGATACGAGTTACATGATTATATGTGTATTTTGTACATATTTTTTATACGTATTTACATTACTTAGTGTGTATTTTGTTAATATATTTTTAAACAAATCTAAGTTATTATATGTATTTGTATAAATATTTTGATACAGATTTACATTATTTTATGTATTTTGTATGTACATTTCAATTCAAATTTAGCTTATTTTAGCTGTATTTTGAATATATATTTTCATACAAATTTAATTACTTCTGATTATTTTTGTATATAGTTTTATACAAATTTACGATATTTTATGTGTATTTTGTATATTTATATTTTTACAAATACACATTCTTTTACTGGTATTTTGTTTATTTATTTTGATACGATTTTTATGTATTTTTTGTATTCATTTTTTTATAAGTATTTACTTCATTTTATGTGTATTTTGTATATATTTTTATAGAAATCTACGTTATTTTATGTGTATTCGTATATATATTTTGAAACAAATTTACATTGTTTTATATGTACTTTGCATATATATTTCAATACAAATTTGCAAATTTATTTTATTTTATGTGCATTTTTGTACATATAATTTTTTAGAAATTTGCGTTATTTTATGTGTATTTGTATATGTTTTCTCATACAAATTTACATTATTTTATTGCTATTTTGTTTATTTATTTTGATACAAATGAAAATAGATATACAAAATATACATAAAATAATGTAAATTTCTATCAAAATATTTTAACAGATGCGCGTAAAATAACGTAAATTTGTTTTAAAATATACAAAATACACATTAAATAATGTAAATATGTATAACAAAATATATACAAAACACAAATAGAATAATGTTAAATCGTATCAAAATAAATACACAGAATATTAATAAAACAATGTAAATTTGTATGAAAATAAAGATGGAAAATACCCATTAAATAACGCATTTTTTATAAAAATATATATACCAAAATACACATGAAAAAATTAATTTGTATTAAAATAAATATACAAAATACACATACAATAAGGTAAATCTGTATTGAAATAGATATGCAAAATACATATAAAACAATGTAAATTTGTTTCAAAATATATATACGAATATACATAAAATAACGTAGATTTGTATAAAAAAATATATACAAAATACACATAAAATGAAGTAAATACGTATAAGAAAATGTATACAAAATACACATAAAATAATGTAAATTCGTATCAAAATAAATAAACAAAATACCAATAAAAGAATGTGTATTTGTATAAATATAAATATAAAATACATAAAATAACGTAAATTTGTATAAAACTATATACAAAAATACAGAAAAGTAATTAAATTCGTATGAAAATAGATATACAAAATACAGATAAAATAAGCTAAATTTGAATTGAAATGTATATACAAAATACATAAAATAATGTAGATTTGTATCAAAATATTTATAAAAATACCATAAAATAAGGCTTTTTTTTATTTATAAAAATATATATACAAAAATACACATCAAAAAATTAAATTTGTATTAAAATAAATATACAAAAAACACATACAAAAAGGTAAATTTGTATTGAAATAGATATGCAAAATACATAAAACAATGTAAATTTGTTTCAAAATATATATATGAATACACATAAAATAACGTAGATTTCTATAAAAATATATATACAAAATACACATAAAATACGTATAAAAATGTATACAAATACACATAAATAATGTAAATTGTATCAAAATAATTAAACAAAATACCAATAAAAGAATGTGTATTTGTATAAATATAAATATAAAATAATATAAAAAATAACGTAAATTTATATAAACTATATACAAAAATACACAGAAGTATTTTAATTTGTATGAAAATAGATATACAAAATAATGTAAATTCGTTTCAAATTCAATAAACAAAATTCAGATAAAAGAACGTATATTTGTAGAAAAAATAAATATACAAAATACACATTAAATAACGAAAATTTGTATGAAAATATATAAAAAAATTAACAAACATAATTTCAATTTGTATGAAAATAAATATACAAAATACACATGCATTTTGTATATCTATTTTCACACAAATTTTATTACTTTTGTGTATTTTTGCATATAGTTTTATATAAATTTACGTTATTTTATTTGTATTTTGTAAATTTATATATATATAATACACATTCTTTTATTAGTATTTTGTTAATTTATTTTGATACGAGTTTACATTATTTTATGTGTATTTTGTATACCTTTTTTTATACGTATTTACTTCATTTTATGTGTATTTTGTATATTTATTTTCATAGAAATCTACGTAATTTTATGTGTATTCGTATATATATTTTTAAAAAAATTTACATGGTTTTATATGTATTTAGCATATCTATTTCAATACAAATTTTCCTTATTGTATGTGCATTTTGTATATTTATTTTAATACAAATTCAAATATTTTATGTGTGTCTTGGTATAAATATTTTTATAAAAAATGCGTTATTTTATGGGTATTTTGCATCTTAATTTTCATACAAATTTACATTATTTTATTAATATTCTGTGTATTTATTTTGATACGATTTTATATTATTCTATTTGTGTTTTGTTTATATTCTTTTATACATATTTACATTATTTAATGTGTATTTTTTATATATATTTTATACAAATTTACGTTATTTTAAGTGTATTTGTTTATATATTTTCATTCAATTTTACATTATTTTATGTGTATTTTGTAAATGTATTTCAATACAAATTTACCTAATTTTGTGTATTTTGTATATTTACTTTCATACAAATTAAAATTATTTTTGTGTATTTTTGTATATAGCTTTATACAAATTTAGGTGATTTTATGTGTATATTGTATATCTATTTTCATACAAATAGACATTCTTTTATTGATATTTTGTTTATTTACTTTGACGCGAATTTACATTATTTAATGTGGAGTTTATATATCACTATATTTATTTCTATATATGTATATATATATATATATATATATATATATATATATATATATATATATATATATATATATATATATATATATATATATATATATATATATATATATTTTATACGTGTTTACATCATTTGATGTGTATTTTGTATATATATTTCTATAGAAATCTACGTTGATTTATGAGTATTCGAATATAGATTTTGAAATAAATTTACACTGTTTTATGTGTATTTTGCATATTTTTTCAATACAAATTTACCTTATTGTATATGCATTTTGTATATTAATTTTAATACAAATTTAATTATGCTATGTGTATTTTTTATATGTATTTTTAAAAAAAATATGCTTTATTTTATGGGTATTTGCATTTTTATTTTCATACAAATTTACATTATTTTATTTATATTGTTATTTTTTTTTAAACAATTTTACATTATTCTATGTGTATTTTGTATATCTATTTTTATACGTATTTACTTAATTTTATGTGTATTTTGTATATATATTTTTATAGAAATCTACGTTATTTTATGTGTATTCGTATATATATTTTTAAACAAATTTACATTGTTTTATATGTATTTTT
Organism: Eriocheir sinensis; assembly: GCF_024679095.1. Lineage (NCBI taxonomy): Eukaryota > Metazoa > Arthropoda > Malacostraca > Decapoda > Varunidae > Eriocheir > Eriocheir sinensis. The sequence goes on along the minus strand of NW_026111295.1, from coordinate 262,740 downwards.
GCATATCTCTTTCAATTCAAATTTACCTTATTGTGTGTGCATTTTGTATATTTATTTCAATACAAATTTTAATATTTTATGTGTATTTTAGTATATATATTTTTATAAGAAATGCGCTATTTGATGGGAATATTCGGTGTATTTATTTTGATACGATTTCACATTATTCTATTTGTTTTTTGTATATATTTTTTTATACATATTTACATTATTTAATGTGTATCTTGCATCTTTTATCGTAATTTTGTTTATTTTTTTATACGAATTTACATTATTTTAGGTGTATTTGATATGTATATTTTTATACTTATTTATATCATTTTATTTGTGTTTTGAATATATATTTTCATAGAAATTTACTCTATTTTATGGGTATTCATATATATATTTTGATACAAATTTACATTATTTATGTTTATTTTGCATATCTATTTCAATACAAATTTACCATATTGTATGTGTATTTTGTATATTTATTTTAATACAAATTTAATTATTTTATGTGTATTTTTGTAAAAATATGCGTTATTATTTGGGTATTTTGCATCTTTTTTTTCATACAAATTTACATTATTTTATTGATATTCTGTTTATTTATTTTGATACGATTTTACATTATTCTATGTGTATTTTGTATATATATTTTTATACACATTTACATTATTTAATGTATATTTTGTATATATATTTTATATAAATTTACGCTATTTTATGTGTATTTGTTTATATATTTTCATACAAATTTACAATATTTTATGTGTAATTTGTATATGTATTTCAATACAGATTTGCCTAATTTTATGTGTATTTTGCATATCTATTTTCAAAGCAATTTAAATTATTTTTATGTATTTTTTATATATTTTTATACAAATTTTAGCTATTTTATTTGTATTTTGTATTTATATTTTCCTATAAATATACATTCTTTTAGTGGAATTTTGTTCATTTATTTTCATAAGAATTTACATAATTTTATGTGTATTTTGTATATATATTTTTTTATGTATTTACATTATTTTATGTGTATTTTTTATATATTTTCATAAAAATTTACGTTATTTTATTGTGTGTATTCGTATATGATTTCATACAAATTTACATTATTTTATGTTTATTTTGCGTATCTATTTCAATATAGATTTACCTTATTGTATGTGTATTTTGTATATTTTTTTATTACAAATTTAATTATTTCATGTGTACTTTGTATACATTTTCTTATACGTATTTACTTCATTTAATGTGTATTTTGTATATATATTTTTATAGTAATCTACGTTATTTTATGTGTATTGGTATATATATTTTGAAGCAAATTTACATTGTTTTATATGTATTTAGCATATCTATTTCAATATAAATCTACCTTATTGTATGTGCATTTTGTATATTTATTGTAATAAAAAATTTTAATTTTTATTATTTTGGTATATATATTTTTATAAAAAGAGTTTTATATCAATTTAAAATATTTTATGTGTATTTTGAATATCTATTTTCATACAAATACACATTTTTTATTGATATTTTGCTTATTTATTTTGACGCGAATTCACATTATTTAATGTGTATTGTGTATATATATTTTTATACGTATTTACGTCATTTCATGTGTATTTTGTATATATATTTCTATAGAAATATATGTTATTTTATGTGTATTCGTATATATATTTTGAAACAAATATACTTTGTTTTATGAGCATTTTGCATATTTTTTCAATATAAATTTACCTTATTGTACGTGCATTTTGTATATTAATTTTAATACAAATTTAATTATTCTATGTGTATTTTTGTATATGTATTTTCATAAAAAAATGCTTTATTTTATGATTTTATTTTGCATCTTTATTTTCATACAAATTTACATTATTTTATTGATATTCTGTGTATTTATTTTGATACGATTTTACTTTATTCTATGTATATTTTGTATATATATTTCATACAAATGAACGTTATTTTATGTGAGTTTGTTTTCATTTCATACAAATTTACATTATTTTATGTGTATTTTGTACATGTATTTAAATACAAATTTAACTAATTATATGTGTATTATGTATATCTATTTTCATACAAATTGAAATTAATTTTGTGTATTTTAGTATATATTTTTATTCAAATTCTCGTAATTTTATGTGAATTTTGTATATTTATTTTCCTACAAATATACGTTCTATTATCGGATTTTTGTTTATTTATTTTGATACGAGTTTTCATTATTTTAGGTGTATTTCATATATATATTTTTATACTTATTTACATAATTTTATATGTATTTTGAATATATATTTTCATAGAAATTTACTCTATTTTATGTGTATTCGTATATATATTTTGATACAAATTTACATTATTTATGTGTGTTTCGCATATCTATTTCAATACAAATTTTCTTTATTGTATGTACCTTTTAATTATTTTATGTGTATTTTTGTATATATATTTTTAAACAAATATGCGTTATTATATGGGTATTTTGCATCTTTATTTTCATACAAATTTACATTATTTTATTGATTGTCTGTTTATTTATTTTGATACAATTTTACGTTATTCTGTGTATTTTGTATATATATTTTTAGACATATTTAATTTATTTAATGTATATTTTGTACATATATTTTATGGAAATTTACGTTATCTTATGTGTATTTGTTTATATATTTTCATACAAATTTACATTATTTTATGTGTATTTTGTATATATATTTTTCTATGTATTTACATTATTTTATGTGTATTTTGTATATATATTTTCATAAAAATTTACGTAATTTTATTGTGTGTATTCGTATATATTTTGATAAAAAATTTCATTATTTTATGTGTTTTTTGCATATCTATTTCAATAAAAATCTTCCTTATTGTATGTGTATTTTGTATATTTATTTTAATACAAATTTAATTATTTTATGTGTATTTTTGTATATATTTTTTTTTAAATATAAGATATTTTATGGGTATTTTGCATCTTTAATTTTATAAATTTTTACATTACGTACATATCTTTTATAGGTATTTACATTATTTAATGTGTATTTTGTTTATATATATTTATACAAATTTACGTTATTATATGTGTATTTGAATATATATTTTGATACAAATTTACATTATTTTATGTATTTTCTATATTTATTTCAATTCAAATTTAGCTTATTTTATGTGTCTTTTGTATATCTATTTTCATACAAATTTAATTATTTTTGTTTATTTTTGTATATAGTTTTATACAATTTTACGTTATTTTATGTGTATTTTGTATATTTATATTTATACAAGTAAACATTCTTTTATTGGCATTTAGTTTATTTATTTTGATACGAGTTTACATTATTTTATGTGTATTTTGTATACATTTTCTTATACGTATTTACTTCATTTTATGTGCATTTTGTATATATATTTTATAGAAATCTACGTTATTTTATGTTTATTCGTATGTATATTTTGAAACAAATTTACATTGTTTTATATGTATTTTGCATATCTATTTCAATACAAATTTACATTATTGTATGTGCATTTTGTATATTTATTGTAATACAAATTTAAATATTTTATGTGCATTTTGGTATATATATTTTCATAAAAACTGCGTTGTTTTATGGGTATTTTGCATCTTTATTTTCATACAAATTTACATTATTTTATTAATATTCTGTGTATTTATTTTGATACTATTTTACATTATTCTATTTGTGTTTTGTATATATTTTTTTATACATATTTACATTATTTAATGTGTATTTTCTATATATATTTCATACAAATTTTCGTTCTTTTCAGTGTATTTGTTTATATATTCTTATTCAAATTTACATTATTTTATGTGTATTTTGTATATGTATTTCAATAGAAATTTACCTAATTTCATGTGTATTTTGTATATATATTTTATACAAATTTAAATTATTTTTTGTGTATTTTTGTATAGAGTTTTATTCAAATTTACAATATTTTATGTGTATTTTGTATATCTATTTTCATACAAATTCACATTCTTTTATTGATATTTTGTTTATTTATTTTGATGCGAATTTACATTATTTAATGTGTATTGTGTATACATATCTTTATACGTATTTACGTCATTTCATGTGTATTTTGTATATATATTTCTATAGAAATATACGTTATTTTATGTGTATTCGTATATATATTTTTATGTGCATTTTGCATATTTTTTCAATACAAATTTACCTTATTGTACATGCATTTTGTATATTAATTTTAATACAAATTTAGCTATTCTATGTGTATTTTTGTATATGTATTTTTATAAAAATATGCTTTATTTTATGGGTATTTTGCATCTTTATATTCATACAAAACTACATAATTTTATTAATATTCTGTGTATTTATTTTGATACGATGTTACATTATTCTATGTATATTTTGTAAATATATTTTATACCAATGTACGTTATTTTATGTGACTTTGTTTTCATTTCATACAAATTTACATTATTTTATGTGAATTTTGTACATGTATTTAAATACAAATTTAACTAATTATATGTGTATTTTGTATATCTATTTTCATACAAATTGAAATTAATTGTGTGTATTTTTGTATACATTTTTATTCAAATTTTCGTAATTTTATGTGTATTTTGTATATTTATTTTCCTACAAATATACGTTCTTTTATCGGAATTTTATTTATTTATTTTGATATGAATTTTTAATTTTTTTTTAGGTGTATTTGATATATATATTTTTATACTTATTTACATAATTTTATATGTATTTTGAATATATATTTTCATAGAAATTTACTCTATATGTATATGTATAGAAAATATACATGAAATAATCTAAATTCGTATCAAAATACCGATAAAATAATGTAAATTTGAATGAAAATATATATAGAAAATACACATAAAATAACGTAAATACCAATAAATATATACACATAAAATGATTTGAATTTGAATGAAAATAGATATAAAAATAAACTTAAAATAAGGCAAATTTATAATGAAATATATATACAAAATACACATAAAATAATGTAGATTTGTTTCAAAATATATATACGAATACACATAAAATAACGTAGATTTCTATAGAAATATATATACAAAACACACATGAAATGTTGTAAATACGTATAAAAATTTATATACAAAATACACATTAAATAATGTAGATTCGTGTCAAAATAAATAATTAAAATATCAATAAAAGAATGTGTATTTGTATGGAAATACATATACAAAATACACATAAAATAACGTAAATTTGTATAAAACTATATATAAAAATACACAAAAATAAGTTAAATTTGTATGAAAATAAATATACAAAATACACATAACATTAGGTAAATTTGTAAAGAAATACATATATAAAATACACATAAAATAATGTAAATTTGAATGAAAATATATAAACAAATACACTTAAATTAGCATAAATTTGTATAAAATATATATAAAAAATACTCATTAAACAAAGTAAATATGTATAAAAAATATATATACAAAACACAAATAGAATAATGTAAAATCGTATTAAAATAAATACACAGAATGTAAATAAAATAATGTAAATTTGTGTGAAAATAAAGATGCAAAATACCCATAAGATAACGCATTTTTTTATAAATATACAAAATACACATGAAAGGATGTAAATACGTATAAAAATATATATACAAAATACACATTAAATAATGTAAATTCGCGTCAAAATAAATAAACAAAATGTCAATAAAAGAATGTGTATTTGTATGAAAATAAATATACAAAATACACATAAGATTACATAAATTTTTATAAAACTATATACAAAAATACACAAAAATAATTTAAATTTGTATGAAAATAAATATACAAAATACACATAAAATTAGGTAAATTTGTATTGAAATACATATACAAAATACACAAATAATACTGTAAATTTGAATGAAAATACTTAAACAAATACACTTAAAATAACGTAAATTTGTATAAAAAAATATATACAAAACACAAATAGAATAATGTAAAATCGTATCAAAATAAATACACAGAAAATTAATAAAATAATGTAAATTTGTATGAAAATAAAGAAGCAAAATACCCATAAAAATAACGCTTTTTTTTTTAAATATATATACAAAAATACACATAAATTTTTTTATTTATATTAAAATAAATATATAAAATACACATACAATAAGGTAAATCTGTATTGAAATAGATATGCAAAATACACATAAAACAATGTAAATTTGTTTCAAAATATATATACGAATACACATAAAATAACGTAGATTTGTATAAAAATATATATACAAAATACACGTAAAATGAAGTAAATACGTATAAAAAAATGTATACAAAATACACATAAAATAATGTAAATTCGTATCAAAAGAAATAAACAAAATACCAATAAAAGAATGTGTATTTGTATAAATATAAATATACAAAATACACATAAAATAACGTAAATTTGTATAAAACTATATACAAAAATACACAGAAGTAATTAAATTCGTATGAAAATAGATATACAAAATTCAGATAAAATAAGCTAAATTTGAATTGAAATGTATATACAAAATACATAAAATAATGTAAATTTGTATCAAAATATTTATAAAAATACATATAATAACGTAAATTTGTTTAAAAATATATAAAGAAAATACACATTAAGTAATGTAAATACGTATAAAAAATATGTACCAAATACACATATAATCATGTAATTCGTATCAAACTAAATAAACAAAATAGCAATAAAATAATGTAAATTTCTATGAGAAAACATATACAAATACATATAAAATAACGCTAATTTCTATAAAAATATATGTCCAAAAATGAACGTGAAATAAATTAACTTTGGATAAAAATATATATACAAAACACACATTAAATAATGTAAATGCGTACATAAAATAACCTAAATTTGTATAAAACTATATACAAGAATAGACAAAAATAATTTAAATTTGTATGAAAAGAAATATACAAAATACAAATAAAATTAGAAAAATTTCTATTGAAATACATATACAAAATACACATAAAATAATGTAAATTTAAAAGAAAATATATAAACAAATACACATATAATAACGTAAATTTGTATGAAATATATACCTATAAAATAACGCATTTTTTATAAAATTATTGATACCAAAATACACAAAATATTTGAATTTGTATCAAAATAAATATACAAAATGCACATACAATAAGGTTAATTTGTATTGAAATAGATATGCAAAATACATATAAATTAATGTAAATTTGTTTCAAAATATATATGCGAATACACATAAAATAACATAGATTTCTATAAAAATACATATACAAAATACACATAAAATTAAGTAAATACGTATAAAAAAATGTATTCAAAATACACATAAAATAATGTAAATTCGAATAAATATAAATAAACAATATAGCAATAAAAGAATGTGTATTTGTATAAATATAAATATACAAAATGCACATAAAATAACGTAAATTTATATAAAACTATATACATAAAATAACGCAAATTTCTATCAAAATATATGTACAAAAATGAACATAAAATAAATTTGCATAAAAATATATATACAAAACACACATTAGATAATGTAAATGAGTATAAAAATATGTATACAAAATACCTATGAAATAATCTAAATTCGTATCGAATTAAATTAAGAAAATACCAATATAATAATGTAATTTTAGATGAAAATATATATACAAAATACACATAAAATAACCTAAATACAAATACAAATATACACATAAAATAATTTAAAATTGAATGAAATAAGTATACAAAATAAACATAAAATAAGGTAAATTTGTAATGAAATATATGAAAAAATACACATAAAATAATATAAATTTGTATGAAAATATATATACAAATACACATTAAATAACATGAATTTGTATAAAATTTGTATCAAAATATATACGAATACACACAATAAAATAACGTAATTTTTTTTATGAAAATGTATATACAAAATACACATAAAATAATGTAAATTTGTATAAAAATATATAAACAAATACACTTAAAATAATGTAAATTTGGATAAAATATATATACAAAATAAACCTTAAATAATGTAAATATGTATAAAATATATATACAAAATACACATAGAATAATGTTAAATCGTATCAAAATAAATAAAGAGAATATCAATAAAATAATGTAAATTTGTATGAAAATAAAGCTGCAAAATATCCATATAATCACGCATATTTGCATAAAAATATATATACAAAAATACATATAAAATAATTAAATTTGTATCAAAATAAATATACAAAATGCACGTACAATAAATAAAATTTGTATTGAAATAGATATGCATATCAATAATGTAAATTTGTATCAAAATATATATACGAATACTCATAAAATAGAGTAAATTTCTATGAAAATATACATACAAAATAGATATACAAAATACACATATAACTAGTTAAATTTGTATTTAAATACATGTACAAAAAACACATAAAATAATGTAGATTTGAATGAAATGAAAACAAATACATTTTATATAAAATATATATACAAAATACATATAGAATAATGTAAAATCATACCAAATAAATACAATAAATAAATAGATGCAAAATACCCATAAAATAAAGCATATTTTTATAAAAATGCATACACAAAAATACACATAGATTAATCAAATTTGTATTAAAATTAATATACAAAATGCACATACAATAATGTAAATTTGTATTGAAAAAATATGCAAAATACACATAAAACAATGTAAATTTGTTTCAAAATATATATACGAATACTCATAAAATAACGTAGATTTCTATAGAAATATATATTCAAAATACACTTGAAATAATGTAAATACGTATAAAAATATATATACAAAATACACATTAAATAATGTTAATTCGTGTCAAAAAAAATATATATGAAAAAGATATATATATTGTGAATATATATATATATAAATATATATATATATATATATATATATATATATATATATATATATAATATATATATATATATATATATATATATATATATATATATATATATATATATATATATATATATATATATATATATATATATATATATATATATATATATATATATATATATATATATATATATATATATATATATATATATATATATATATATATATATACAAAAAACACATTAAATAATGTAAATATGTATAAAAATATATATACAAAACACAAATAAAATAATGTAAAATAGTATCAAAATAAATACAGAAAATATTAATAAAATAATGTAAATTTGTATGAAAATTAAGATTCAAAATACCCATGTCATGTGTATTCGTATATATATTTTGAAACAAATTTACATTGTTTATATGTATTTTGCATATCTATTTTTGTGTATTCTGTATTTATTTTTTATACATAGAATAATGTAAAATCGTATCAAAATAAGTACACAGAATATCAATAAAATAATTTAAATTTGTATGAAAACAAAGATGCAAAATACCCATAAGATAAGCATATTTTTTTTTAAATACATATACAAAAATACACATAAAATAATTAAATTTGTATTAAAATTAATATACAAAATGCACACATATAATAAGGTAAATTTGTATTGAAAAAAAAACGCAAAATACAAATAAAACATTGTAAATTTCTTTCAAAATATATATACGAATACACATAAAATAACTTAGATTTCTATAGAAATATATATACAAAATACACATGAAATTATGTAAATACGTATAAAAATATATATATAAAATACATATTAAGTAATGTAAATTCGTGACAAAATAAATAAACAAAATATCATGTAAAGAATGTGTATTTGTATGAAAATAAATAATAGATAATAAATTAGTATGAAATATATATGCAAGATATACATTAAATAATGTAGATATGTATAAAATATATATATATATATATATATATATATATATATATATATATATATATATATATATATATATATATATATATATATATATATATATATATATATATATATAAAACAAATAGAATAATGTAAGATCTTATCAAAATAAATACACCGAATATTAATAAAATAATGTAAATTTGTATGAAAATAAAGATGCAAAACTCCCATCAAATAGCGCATTTCTTATAAAAATATATATACCAAAATACACATAAAATATTTAAATTTGTATGGAAATAAATATACAAAATGCACATACAATAAGGTAAACTTCTATTGAAAGATATATGCAAAAATACATATAAAACAAAGTAAATTTGTTTCAAAATATATATACGAATACACATAAAATAACGTAGATTTCTATAAAAATATATATACAATATACACATAAAATAATATAAATTCGAATGAAAATAAATAAACAAAATACCAATAAAAGAATGTGTATTTGTATAAATATAAATGTACAAAATACACATTCAAAATAAACATAAAATAAGGTAAATTTGTAATGAAATATATGTACAAAATACACATAAAATAATGTAAATTTATATGAAAATATATATACAAATACACTTAAAACACCATGAATTTGTATAAAATTATATATTAAAAATAAATATTAAATAATGTAAATGCGTATAAAAATATATATAAAAAGTACATATAAAATAATGTAAATTCGTATCAATATAAATCAACAAAATAACAATTAAATAATATATATTTGAATGAAAATAGATTTACAAAATACACATAACATAACTAAAACTAATGTAAAATCGTATCAAAATAAATACAGAAAATATTAATAAAATAATGTAAATTTGTATGAAAATTAAGATGCAAAATACCCATAAAATAACGCATTTTTTATAAAAATATATATACGAAAAAACATAAAATATTTGATTTTGTATTAAAATAAATATATATACAAAATACTCATAAAATAAGCTAAATTTGAATTGAAATATATAGACAAAATACATAAAATAATGTAAATTTGTATCAAAATACCTATACAAATACACATATAATATTGTAAATTTGTATAAAAATATATAAAAAAATACACATTAAATAATGTAAATACGTATAAAAAAAATGTAAAAAATACACAAATAATCATGTAATTCGTATCAAAATAAATAGACAAAATACCAATAAAATAATGTAAATTTCTATGAGAAAACATATACAAAATACACATAAATAACGCAAATATCAATAAAAATATATATAATATAATATATTTTTATACATATATAGAATATTTAATGTATATTTTGTATATATATATTTTATCCAAATTTACGTGATTTTATATGTATTTGTTTATATATTTTCATTCAAATTTGCCTAGCTTTATGTGTATTTTGCATATCTATTTTCAAAAAACTTAAATTATTTTTGTGTATTTTTGTATATATTTTTATACAAATTTTAGTTATTTGATTTGTTTTTTGTATATATATTTTCCTACAAATATACATTCTTTTATTGGAATTTTGTGTATTTAATTTTTACGAATTTACATTATTTTATGTGTATTTTGTATATATATTTTTCTACGTATTTAAACTATTTTATGTGTATTTTATATATACATTTTCATAAAAAATTTAAGTTATTTTATTGTGTGTATTCGTATATATTTTGAAACATTTTATACAAATTCATGTTATTTAATGTGTATTTGTATATATATTTTCATACAAATTTATATTATTTTATGTGTATTCTTACATATATTTTATTACAAATTTACCTTATTTTATGTTTATTTTGTATATTTATTTCATTCAATTTTAAATTATTTAATGTGTATATTTGTATTTGTATTTAGGTTATTTTATGTGTGTTTTCTATATATATTTTCATCCAAAACTACATTATTTTATTGTTATTTTCTTAATTTAACTCGATACGAATTTAGATTATTTCATAGGTATTTTGTATAAATATTTTTATACTCATTTACATTATCTAATGTGTGTTTTGTATATATTTTTTTATGCAAACTAATTTTATGTGCATTTTTGAACATATATTTTTATAGAAACTTAAAACGTTATTTTATGTGTTTTTTGTATATGTTTTCTCATACAAATTTACATTATTTAATTAGTTTTTTGTTTATTTATTTTGATACGAATGACTTGATTATTGGTGTATTTTGTAAAAAGAATTTTTATACGTATTTACATTACTTAATGTGTATTTTGTTTATATATTTTTTTTACAAATTTACGTTATTATATGTGTATTTGTTAAAAATATTTTGAAACGAATTTACTTTATTTTATGTATTTTGTATATATATTTCAATTCAAATTTAGCTTATTTTGTGTGTATTTTGTATATCTATTTTCATGCAAATTTAATTACTTCTGTGAATTTTTGTTTATAGTTTTATACAAATTTACGTTATTTATGTGCATTTTGTATATTTCTATTTATACAAATACACATTCTCTTATTGGTATTTTGTTTATTTATATTTATACGAATTTACATTATTTTATGTGTATTTTGTATACATTTTTGATTCGTATTTACTTAATTTTATTTGTATTTTGTATATATATATTTATAAAAATCTACGTTATTTTATGTGTATTCGTATATATATTTTGAAACAAATTTACATTGTTTTATATGTTTTTTGCATATCTATTTCAATACAAATTTACCTTATTGTATGTGCATTTTGTATATTTATTTTAATACAAATTCAAATATTATATGTGTATTTTGGTATATATAATTTTTTAAAAAATGCGTTATTTTATAGGTATTTTGCATCTTAGTTTTCATACAAATGTACATTATTTTATTAATATTCTGTGTATATATTTTGATACGATTTTATATTATACTATTTGTGTTTTGTATATAATTTTTTATACATATTTTCATTATTTAATGTGTATTTTTTATATATATTTTATACAAATTAACGTCATTTTAGGTGTATTTGTTTATATAATTTCATTCAAATTTACATTATTTTAAGTGTATTTAGTATATTTATTTCAATACAAATTTACATAATTTTATGTGTATTTTGTATATTTATTTTCATACAAATATAAATTATTTTTGTGTTTTTTTGTATATACATATAGAGTAAATTTCTATGAAAATATATATTCAAAATACATATAAAATTATGTAAATAAGTATAAAAATATATATATCAAATACACCTAAAAAAATGAAAATTCGTATCAAAATAAATAAACAAAATTCCGATAAAAGAACGTATATTTGTAGGAAAATAAATATACAAAATACACATAAAATTACGAAAATTTGAATAAAAATATATACAAAAAAACAAAACAAAAATTCAATTTGTATGAAAATAGATATACAAAATACACTTATAATTAGTTAAATTTGTATGTAAATACATGTACAAAATACACATAAAATAATGTAAATTTGTATGAAATGAAAACAAATTCACATAAAATAACGTACATTTGTATAAAATAGATATACAAAATATACATAGAATAATGTAAAATCGTATCAAAATACACAGAATATCAATAAAATAATGTAATTTTGTATGAAAATAAAGATGCAAAATACCCATAAAATAAAGCATATTTTTTAAAAATACATATACAAGAATACACATAGAATAATTAAATTTGTATTAAAATTAATATACAAAATGCACGTACAATAAGGAAAATTTGTATTGAAAAAATATACAAAATGCACATAAAACAATGTATATTTGTTTCAAAATATATATACGAATACACATAAAATAACGTATATTTCTATAGAAATATATACAAAATACACATGAAATGACGTAAATACGTATAAAAATATATATGCACAATACACATTAAATAATGTAAACTCGCGTCAAAATAAATAAACAAAATATCAATAAAAGAATGTGTATTTATATGAAAATAGATATACAAAATACACATAAAATATTGTAAATTTGTATAAAACTCTATTAAAAAAATACACAAAAATAATTTAAATTTGTATAAAAATATATATACAAAATACACATAAAACTAGGTAAATTTCTATTGAAATACATATACAAAATACACATAAAATAATGTAAATTTGAATGAAAATATATAAACAAATACACTTAAAATAACGTAAATTTGTATGAAATATATATAGAAAATACACATTAAATAATGTAAATATGTATAAAAAAATATATACAAAATACAAATAGAATAATGTAAAATAGTATCAAAATAAATACACAGAATATTAATAAAATAATGTAAATTTGTATGAAAATATATATACCAAAATACACATAAAATATTTAAATTTGTATTACAATAAATATACAAAATGCACATAAAATAAGGTAAATTTGTATTGAAATAGATATGCAAAATATACATTAAACAATGTAAATTTGTTTCAAAATATATATACGAATACACATAAAATAACGTAGATTTCTATAAAAATATATATACAAAATACACATAAAATGAAGTAAATACGTATAAGAAAAAGTATACAAAATACACATAAAATAATGTAAATTCGTATCAAAATAAATAAACTAAATGCCAATAAAAGAATGTTTACTTGCATAAATATAAATATACAAAATACACATAAAATAACGTAAAATTGTATAAAACTATATACAAAAAATAAACAAAAATTATTAAATTTGTATGAAAATAGATATACAAAAGACACATAAAATAAGCTAAATTTGAATTGAAATAAATATAGAAAATACATAAAATAATGTAAATTTGTATCAAAATATATATTCAAATACACATATATTAAAATTAATATACAAAATGCGTATATAATAAGGTAAATTTGTATTGAAAAAATATGCAACATACACGTTTACTCATACAAATTTATATTATTTTATTGGTATTTTGTTTATTTATTTTGATACGAATTACATGATTATATGTGTATTTTGTACATATTTCTTTATACGTATTTACATTATTTAATGTGTATTTTGTTTATATATTTTCATACATATTTACGTTATTATATGTGTATTTGTATAAATATTTTGATACAAATTTACTTTATTTCATGTATTTTGTATATATATTTCAATTCAAATTTAGCTTATTTCGTGTTTATTTTGTATGTATTTTCATACAAATTTAATTACTTCTGTGTAATTTTGTATATAGTTTTATATAAATTTACGTTATTTTATGTGTATTTTGTATATTTATATTCATACAAATACACATTCTTTTATTGGTATTTTGTTTATTTATTTTGATACGAATTTACATTATTTTATGATATATATTTTATCCAAATTTACATTATTTTATGTGTATTTGTTTATATAATTTCATACATATTTACATTATTTTATGTGTTTTTTGTATATATATTTTTCTACGTATTTAAATTATTTTATGTGTATTTTGTATATACATTTTCATAAAAAATTACGTTATTTTATTTTGTGTATAAGTATATATTTTGATACAAATTTTAAACAAATTCATGTTATTTAATGTGTATTTGTATATATATTTTCATACAAATTTATATTATTTTATGTGTATTTTTTCATATATTTCATTACAAATTTACCTTATTTTATGTTTATTTTGTATTTTTATTTCATTCAATTTTAAATTATTTTGTGTATATTTGTATTTGTATTTAGGTTATTTTATGTGTATTTTGTATATATATTTTCATCTAAAATCTCATTATTTTATTGATATTTCTTAATTTAATTCGATACGAATTTAGATTATTTCATAGGTGTTTTGTATATATATTTTTATACTCATTTACATTAACTAATGTGTGTTTTGTATATATATTTTAATGCAAATTTATTTAATGTTCATTTTTGTACATATATTTTTTTAAAAATTTGCGTTATTTTATGTATATAGTTTTAGATAAATTTACGTTATTTTATGTGCATTTTGTATATTTATATTTATACAAATACACATTCCTTTATTGGTATATTGTTTACTTACATTTATACGAATTTACATTATTTTATGTGTATTTTGTATACATTTTTTTATACGTATTAATTAATTTAATGTGTATTTTGTATATGTATTTTTATAGAAATCTACGTTATTTTATGTGTATTCGTATATATATTTTGAAACAAATGTATTTAGTATATTTATATTTATCCAAATACACATTCTTTTATTGGTATTTTGTTTATTTATTTTAATTCGAATTTATATTATTTTATGTGTATTTTGTATACATTTTTTTTAAACGTATTTACTTAATTTTATGTGTATTTTGTATATATATTTTTATAGAAATCTACGTTTTTTCATTTGTATTCGTATATATATTTTGAAACATATCTCTTTCAATACAAATTTACCTTATTGTATGTGCATTTTGTATGTTTATTTCAATACAAATTTAAATATATGATTATATTTTGGTATATATATTTTTATAAGAAATGCGCTATTTTATGGGAATTTTACATCTTTATTTTCATACAAATTTACATTATTTTTTTTTAATATTCGGTGTATTTATTTTGATACGATTTTACATTATTCTATTTGTTTTTTGTATATACTTTTTTATATATATTTACATTATTTAATGTGTATCTTGCATATATATTTTATACAAAATTATTATCTATTATCTATTTCCATACAAATACATATTCTTTTCATGATATTTTGTTTATTTATTTTGACACGAATTTACATTATTTGATATGTATTTTGTATATATATTTTTATACGTATTTACATAATTTCATATGTATTTTGTATATATATTTCTATAGAAATCTACTTTATTTTATGTGTATTCGTATATATATTTTGAAACAAATATACATTGTTTTATGTGCATTTTGTATATTTTTTCAATACAAATTTTCCTTATTGTACGTGCATTTTGTATATTAATTTTAATACAAATTTAATTATTTTATGTGTATTTTGGTATATATATTTTTATAAAAAATGCGATAATTTTTGCGATTTTTGCATCTTTATTTACATACAAATTTACATTATTTTATTGATATTCTGTGTATTTATTTTGATACGATTTTACATTATTCTATTTGTTTTTTTGTTTATATTTTTTTATACACATTTACATTATTTAATGTGTATCTTGCATATATATTTTATACAAATTTACGTTATTTTAAGTGTATTTGTTTATATATTTTCATTCAAATTTACATTATTTGATATGTATTTTTTATATGTATTTCCATACAAATTTACTTAATTTTATGTGTATTTTGTATATTTCTTTTCAAACAAATTTAAATTATTTTTGTGTATTTTTGTATATAGTTTTATACAAATTTAGGTTATTTTATGTACGCATTTACATTATTTAGTGAGTGTTTTGTATATATATTTTTATGCTAATTTACTTTATTTTATGTGCATTTTTGTACATATATTTTTATAGAAATTTGCGTTATTTGTATATGTTTTCTCATACAAATTTACATTTTTTTATTGCTATTTTGTTTATTTATTTTGATACGAATGACACGATAATATGTGTATTTTGTACATATTTTTTATACGTATTTTCATTACTTAATGTGTATTTTGTTTATATATTTTTAAACAAATCTACGTTATTATATGTATTTGTATAAATATTTTGATACATATTTACATTATTTTATGTATTTTGTATGTACATTTCAATTCAAATTTAGCTTATTTTAGCTGTATTTTGTATATAGATTTTCATACAAATTTAATAACTTCTGTGTATTTTTGTATATAGTTTTATACAAATTTACGATATTTTATGTGTATTTTGTATATTTATATATATACAAATACACTTTCTTTTACTAGTATTTTGTTTTTTTATTTTGATACGATTTTTATATGTATTTTGTATTCATTTTTTTATACGTATTTACTTCATTTTATGTGTATTTTGTATATATTTTTATAGAAATCAACGTTATTTTATGTGTATTCGTATATATATTTCGAAACAAATTTACATTGTTTTATATGTATTATGCATATCTCTTTCAATACAAATTTACCTTACAGTATGTGCATTTTTTATATTTATTTTAATACAAATTTTAATATTTTATGTGTATTTTGGTATATATATTTTTATAAAAAATGCTTTATTTTATGGCTATTTTGCATCTTTATTTTCACACAAATTTACATTATTTTATTAATATTCTGTGTATTTATTTTGATACGATTTTACATTATTCTATTTGTGTTTTGAATATATTTTTTTATACATATTTACATTATTTAATTAGTATTTTGTATATATATTTGATACAAATTTACGTTATATTAAGTGTATATGTTTATATATTTTCATTCAAACTTCCATTATTTTATGTGTATTTTGTATATGTATTTCAATACAAATTTACCTAATTTTATGTGTATTTTGTATATTTATTTTCATACAAATTTAAATTATTTTTGTGTATTTTTGTATATAGTTTTATACAAACTTAGGTTATTTTATGAGTATTTTGTATATCTATTTTCATACAAATACACATTCTTTTATTGATATTTTGTTTATTTATTTTGACGAGAATTTAAATTATTTAATGTGTATTTTGTATATATATTTTTATACGTTTTTACTTCATTTCATGTGTATTTTGTATATATATTTCTATATAAATCTACGTTATATTATGTGTATTCGTATATAGATTTTTAAACAAATTTACACTTTTATGTGTATTTTGCATATTTTTTCAATACAAATTTACCTTATTGTATATGCATTTTGTATATTAATTTTAATACAAATTTAATTATTCTATGTGTATTTTTGTATATATATTTTTATAAAAATATGCTTTATTTTATGGGTATTTTGCATCTTTATTTTCATACAAATTTACGTTATTTTATTGATATTCTGCTCATTCATTTTGATACGATTTGACATTAATCTATGTGTATTTTGTAAATATTTTTCATACAAATTTACGTTATTTTATGTTTATTTGTTTATATATTTTGACACAAATTTACAATATTTTATGGGTATTTTGTATATATATTTCAAAAGAAATTTACCTTGTTTTATGTGTATTTTGAATATCTATTTTCATACAAACTCAAATTATTTTTATGTATTTTTGTATATATTTGAATACAAATTTTAGCTATGTTATGTGTATTTTGTAAATCTATTTTCATTCAAATATATATTATTTTTTTGGTATTTTGTTGATTTATATTGATACGAATTTACATTATTTTATATGTACTTTTTATATATATTTTTATACGCATTTACATTATTTAATATTTATTTTGAATATATAATTGTATACAAATTCATGGTATTTTATGTGTATTTGTATATATATTTTCATGTAAATTTACATTATTTTATGTGTATTTTGTAAATATATTTTATTACAAATCTACCTTATTTTATGTTTATTTTGTATGTGTATTTTGTACATTTATATTGATACACGTTTACTCATACAAATTTATATTATTTTATTGGTATTTTGTTTATTTATTTTGATACGAATTACATGATTATATGTGTATTTTGTACACATTTTTTTATACGTATTTACATTATTTAATGTGTATTTTGTTTATATATTTTCATACAAATTTACGTTATTATATGTGTATTTGTATAACTATTTTGATACCAATTTACTTTATTTCATGTATTTTGTATATATATTTCAATTCAAATTTAGCTTATTTTGTGTGTGTTTTGTGTATATTTTCATACAAATTTAATTACTTCTGTGTATTTTTGTATATAGTTTTATATAAATTTACGTTATTTTATGTGTATTTTGTATATTTATATTTATACAAATACACATTCTTTTATTGGTATTTTGTTTATTTATTTTGATACGAATTTACATTATTTTATGTGTATTTTGTATACATTTTTAATACGTATTTACTTCATTTTATCTGTATTTTGTATATATATTTCTATAGAAATCTACATTATTTTATGTGTATTTGTATACATATTTTGAAACAAATTTACATTGCTTTATATGTATTTTGCATATCTATTTAAATACAAATTTACCTTATTGTACATATAAAACAATGTAAATTTCTTTCAAAATATATGTACGAATACGCATAAAATAACGTAGATTTCTATAAAAATATATATACAAAATACACATAAAATTAAGTAAATACGTATAAAGAAATGTAAACAAAATACACATAAAATAATGTAAATGCGAAACAAAATAAATAAACAAAATACCAATAAAAGAATGCGTATTTGTATAAATATAAATGTACAAAATACACATACAAAATAAACATAAAATAAGGTAAATTTGTAATGAAATATATGTACAAAATACACATAGAATAATGTAAATTTATATGAAAATATATATACAAATACACATAAAATACCATGAATTTGTATAAGATTATATACTCAAAATAAATATTAAATAATGTAAATGCGTATAAAAATATATATACAAAGTACATATAAAATAATGTAAATTCGTGTTAATATAAATCAACAAAATACCAATAAAATAATATATATTTGAATGAAAATAGATTTACAAAATACACATAACCTAACTAAAATTTGCATTGAAATATATACAAAAATACATAAAAATAATTTGAGTTTGAATGAAAATAGATATTCAAAATACACATAAAACTAGATATATTTCTTTTGAAATATATATACAAAATACCCATAAAATATTGTAAATTTGTGTCAAAATATATAAACAAATACAAATAAAATAACGTAAATTTGTATGAAAAATATATACAAAATACACATAGAATAATGTCAAATCGTATCAAAATGAATGAGCAGAATATCAATAAAATAACGTAAATTTGTATAAAATTAAAGATGCAAAATACCCATAAAATAAAGCATATTTTTATAAAAATACATATAGAAAAATAAACATAGAATAATTAAATTTGTATTAAAATTAATATACAAAATGCATATACAATAAATTTAAATTTGACTATATTAAATGAAATAAATATACAAAATAAACATAAAATAAGGTAAATTTGAAATAAAATATATGTAAGAATACACATAAAATAATATAAATTTCTATGAAAATATATATACAAATACACATAAAATAACATGAATTTCTATAAAATTTGTTTCAAAATATATACGAATACACACAATAAAATAACGTAAATTTTTACGAAAATGTATATATAAAATACACATAAAATAATTTAAATACGTAGAAAAATATATATACAAAATACACATAAAATAATGTAAATTCGTAAAAAATTAAATACACAAAATTCCAATAAAAGAATGTATATTTGTAGGAAAATATATATACAAAAAACAAATAAAATAACTAAAATCTGTATAAAAATATATACAAAAACACAAAAATAATTTAAATTTGTTTGAAAATATATATGCAAAATACACATAAAGTTAGGCAAATTTGTATTGAAATACATATACAAAACTCACATAAAATAATGTAAATTTGTATGAAAATATATAAACAAATACATATAAAATCACGTAAATTTGGATAAAATATATATACAAAATATACATTAAATATTTTAAATATGTTTAAAATTATATTATATTATATATAATTTTATTGATATTTGCGTTATTTATGTGTATTTTGTATATGTTTTCTCATAGAAATTTACATAATTTTATTGGTATTTTGTCTATTCATTTTGATACGAATTACATGATTATTTGTGTATTTTGTACATTTTTTTATACGTATTTACATTATTTAATGTGTATTTTCTTTATATATTTTTATACAAATTTACGTTATTATATGTGTATTTGTATAAGTATTTTGATACAAATTTACATTATTTTATGTATTTTGTATATATATTTCAATTCAAATTTAGCTTATTTTATGAGTATTTTGTATATCTATTTATTTTAATTCAAAATGAAATATTTTATGTTTTTTCGTATATATATTTTTATAAAAAAATGCATTATTTTATGGGTATTTTGCATCTTAATTTTCATACAAATTTACATTATTTTATTAATATTTTCTGTATTTATTTTGATACGATTTTACAATATTTTATTTGTGTTTTGTATATATTTTTTTATACATATTTATATTATTTAATGTGTTTTTTGTATATATATTTGATACAAATTTACGTTGTTTTAAGTCTATATGTTTATATATTTTCATTCAAATTTACATTATTTTATGTGTATTTTATATATGTATTTCAATACAAATTTACCTAATTTTATATGTTTTTTGTATATTTATTTTCATACAAGTTTAAATTATTTTTGGGTATTTTTGTATATAGTTTTATACAAATTTAGGTTATTTTATGTGTATTTTGTATATCTATTTTCATACAAATACACATTCTTTTCATGATATTTTGTTTATTTATTTTGACACGAATTAACATTATTTAATATGTATTTTGTACATATATTTTTATACGTATTTACATTATTTCAAGGGTATTTTGTATATATATTTCTATAGAAATCTGCGTTATTTTATGTCTATTCGTATATATATTTTGAAACAAATTTACATTGTTTTAAGTGTATTTTGCATATTTTTTTAATACAAATTTACATTATTGTATGTGCCTTTTGTATATTAAATTTAATACAAATTTGATTAATCTATGTGTATTTTTCTATATGTATTTTTTATAAAAATATGCTTTATTTTATGGGTATTTTGCATCTTTATTTTCATACAAATTTACATTATTTTATTGATATTTTGTGTATTTATTTTGATATGATTTTACATTATTCTATGTGTATTTTGTATACATATATTTTATATAAAATGTATTTGTTTTCATTTCATACAAATCTACATTATTTTATGTGTTTTTTGTACATGTATTGAAATACAAATTTAACTAGTTATATGTGTATTTTGTATATCTATTTTGTATGTATATTTTCATAGAAATTTACTCTATTTTATGAGTATTCGTATATATATTTTGATACAAATTTACATTATTAATGAGTATTTTGCATATCTATTTCAATACAAATTTACTTTATTGTACGTGAATTTTGTATATTTATTTTAATACAAATTTAATTATTTTATATGTATTTTTGTATATATATTTTTATGCAAATATGCGTTATTATATGGATATTTGCCATCTTTATTTTCATACAAATTTACATTATTTTATTGATATTCTCTTTATTTATTTTGATACGATTTAACATTATTCTATGTGTTTTTTGTATATATATATATATATATATATATATATATATATATATATATATATATATATATATATATATATATATATATATATATATATATATATATATATATATATATATATATATATATATATATATATATATATATATATATATATATATATATATATATATATATATATATATATATATATATATATATATATATATATATATATATATTTACATTATTTAATGTTAATTTTGTATATATTTTTTTACCCAAATTTACATTATTTTATGTGTATTTGTTTATATATTTTCATACATATTTACACTATTTTATGTGTTTTTTGTATATATATTTTTCTACGTATTTAAATTATTTTATGTGTATTTTGTATATACATTTTCATAAAAAAATTACGTTATTTTATTGTGTGTATAAGTATATATTTTGATACAAATTTTATACAAATTCATGTTATTTAATGTGTATTTGTATATATAATTTCATACAAATTTATATTATTTTATGTGTATTTTTTGAAATATTTCATTACAAATTTACATTATTTTATGTTTATTTTGTATATTTATTTCATTCAATTTTAAATTATTTTATGTGTATATTTGTATTTGTATTTCGGTTATTTTATGTGTATTTTGTATATATATTTTCATCCAAAATCACATTATTTTATTGGTATTTCTTAATTTAACTCGATACGAATTTAGATTATTTCATAGGTATTTTGTATACATATTTTTATACTCATTTACATTATCTAATGTGTGTTTTGTATATATATTTTTATGCAAATTTTTTTAATGGTCATTTTTGTACATATATTTTTATAGAAATTTGCGTTTTTTTATGTATATAGTTTTATATAAATTTACGTTATTTTATGTGCATTTTGTATATTTATATTTATATAAATACACATTCTTTTATTGGTATATTGTTTATTTACATTTATACGAATTTACATTATTTTATGTGTATTTTGTATACATTTTTTTATACGTATTTACTTAATTTTATGTGTATTTTGTATATGTATTTTTATAGAAATCTACGTTATTTTATGTGTATTCGTATATATATTTTGAAACAAATGTATTTAGTATATTTATATTTATCCAAATACACATTCTTTTATTGGTATTTTGTTTCTTTATTTTAATTCGAATTGACATTATTTTATGTGTATTTTGTATACATTTTTTTATACGTATTTACTTAATTTTATGTGTATTTTGTATATATATTTTTATAGAAATCTACGTTTTTTCATTTGTATTCGTATATATATTTTGAAACAAATTTACATTGTTTTATATGTATTTTTGCATATCTCTTTCAATACAAATTTACCTTATTGTATGTGCATTTTGTATATTTATTTCAATGCAAATTTAAATATTTTATGTGTATTTTGGTATATATATTTTTATAAGAAATGCGCTATTTTATGGGAATTTTGCATCTTTATTTTCATACAAATTTACATTATTTTATTAATATTCGGTGTATTTATTTTGATACGATGTTACATTATTCTATTTGTTTTTTGTATATACTTTTTTATACATATTTACATTATTTAATGTGTATCGTGCATATATATTTTATACAAATTTATTATCTATTATCTATTTTCATACAAATACACATTCTTTTCATGATAATTTGTTCATTTATTTTGACACGAATTTACATTATTTGATATGTATTTTGTATATATATTTTTATACGTATTTACATAATTTCATATGTATTTTGTATATATATTTCTATAAAAATCTACTTTATTTTATGTGTATTCGCATATATATTTTGAAACAGATTTACATTGTTTTATATGTATTTTTGAATATCTCTTTCAATACAAATTTACCTTACTGTATATGCATTTTGTATATTTATTTCAATACAAATTTAAATATTTTGTGTATTTTGGTAAATATATTTTTATAAAAAATGCGATAATTTTTGGGAATTTTGCATCTTTATTTTCATACAAATTTACATTATTTTATTGATATTCTGTGTATTTATTTTCATACGATTTTACATTATTCTATTTGTTTTTTGTATATATTTTTTTATACACATTTACATTATTTAATGTGTATCTTGCATATATATTTTATACAAATTTACGTTATTTTAAGTGTATTTGTTTATATATTTTCATTCAAATTTACATTATTTGATGTGTATTTTGTATATGTATTTCAATACAAATTTACCTAATTTTATGTGTATTTTGTATATTTCTTTTCAAACGAATTTAAATAATTTTTGTGTATTTTTGTATATAGTTTTATACAAATTTAGGTTATTTTATGTACGCATTTACATTATTTAGAGTGTGTTTTGTATATATATTTTTATGCAAATTTACCTTATTTTATATGCATTTTTGTACATATATTTTTATAGAAATTTGCTTTATTTGTATATGTTTTCTCATACAAATTTACATTATTTTATTGCTATTTTGTTTATTTATTTTGATACGAGTTACATGATTATATGTGTATTTTGCACATATTTTTATACGTATTTACATTACTTAATGTGTATTTTGTTTATATATTTTTAAACAAATCTACGTTATTATGTGTATTTGTATAAATATTTTGATACAGATTTACATTATTTTATGTATTTTGTATGTACATTTCAATTCAAATTTAGCTTATTTTAGCTGTATTTTGTATATATATTTTCATACAAATTTAATTACTTCGGTGTATTTTTGTATATAGTTTTATACAAATTTACGATATTTTTTGTGTATTTTGTATATTTATATTTATACAAATACACATTCTTTTACTGGTATTTTGTTTATTTATTTTGATACGATTTTTATGTGTATTTTGTATTCATTTTTTTATACGTATTTACTTCATTTTATGTGTATTTTGTATATATTTTTATAGAAATCTACGTTATTTTATGTGTATTCGTATATATATTTTGAAACAAATTTACATTGTTTTATATGTATTTTTGAATATCTCTTTCAATACAAATTTACCTCTCCATATATACCAAAATACACATAAAAAAAATAAATTTGTATTAAAATAAATATTTAAAAAACACATACAATAAGGTAAATTTGTATTGAAATAGATATGCAAAATACATATAAAACAATGTAAATTTGTATCAAAATATATATTCAAATACACATAAAATAACGTAGATTTCTATAAAAATATATATACAAAATACACATAAAATGAAGTAAATACATATAAAAAATGTATACAAAATACACATAAAATAATGTAAGTTCGCATCAAAATAAATATTCAAAATACCAATAAAAGAATGTGTATTTGTATAAATATAAATATACAAAATACATATAAAATAACGTAAATTTATATAAATCTATATACAAAAATACACAGAAGTATTTTAATTTGTATGAAAATAGATATACAAAATAAGGTAAATTCGTTTCAAATTCAATAAACAAAATTCAGTTTTTTATAAAAATAATATAAAATCAGATAATCAGATTTTGTATATCTATTTTCAAACAAACTCAAATTATATCAATGTGTTTTTGTATATATTTTAATACAAATTTTAGTTATGTTATGTGTATTTTGTAAATTTATTTTCATTCAAATATATATTATTTTATTGGTGTTTTGTTGATTTATATTGATACGAATTTACATTATTTTATATGTACTTTGTATATATATTTTTATACGCTTGTACATTATTTAATATTTATTTTGAATATATATTTTTATACAAATTCATGGTATTTTATGTGTATTTGTATATATATTTTCATATAAATTTACATTATTTTATGTGTATTTTGTACATATATTTTATTACAAATCTACCTTATTTTATGTTTATTTTGTATATGTATTTTGTATATTTATATTTATCCAAATACACATTCTTTTATTGGTATTTTGTTTATTTATTTTAAATCGAGTTTACATTATTTTATCTGTATTTTGTATACATTTTTTTATACGTATTTACATAATTTTATGTGTATTTTGTATATATATTTTTATGGAAATCTATGTTTTTTTTATTTGTATTCGTATATATATTTTGAAACAAAATTACATTGTTTTATATGTATTTTTGCATATCTCTTTCAATACAAATTTACCTTATTGTAAGTGCATTTTGTATATTTATTTCAATACAAATTTAAATATTTTATGTGTATTTTGGTATATATATTTTTATAAGAAATTCGCTATTTTATGGGAATTTTGCATCTTTATTTTCATACAAATTTACATTATTTTATTAATATTCGGTGTATTTATTTTGATACGAATTTACATTATTCTATTTGTTTTTTGTATATACTTTTTTTAAATACATATTTACATTATTTAATGAGTATCTTGCATATATATTTTATACAAATTTATTATCTATTATCTATTTTTATAGAAATACACATTCTTTTCATGATATTTTGTTTATTTATTTTGACACGAATTTACATTATTTGATATGTATTTTGTATATATATTTTTATACGTATTTACATAATTTCATATGTATTTTGTATATATATTTCTATAGAAATTTATTTTATTTTATGTGTATTCGTATATATATTTTGAAACAAATTTACATTGTTTTATATGTATTTTTGAATATCTCTTTCAATACAAATTTACCTCTCCATATATACCAAAATACACATAAAAAAATTAAATTTGTATTAAAATAAACATTTAAAAAACACATACAATAAGGTAAATTTGTATTGAAATAGATATGCAAAATACATATAAAACAATGTAAATTTGTATCAAAATATATATACAAATACACATAAAATAACGTAGATTTCTATAAAAATATATATACAAAATACACATAAAATGAAGTAAATACATATAAAAAAATGTATACAAAATACACATAAAATAATGTAAGTTCACATCAAAATAAATATTCAAAATACCAATAAAAGAATGTGTATTTGTATAAATATAAATATACAAAATACATATAAAATAACGTAAATTTATATAAATCTATATACAAAAATACACAGAAGTATTTTAATTTGGATTAAAATAGATATACAAAATAAGGTAAATTCGTTTCAAATTCAATAAACAAAATACAGTTTTTTATAAAAATAATATAAAATCAGATAATCAGATTTTGTATATCTATTTTCATACAAACTCAAATTATATCAATGTGTTTTTGTATATATTTTAATACAAATTTTAGTTATGTTATGTGTATTTTGTAAATCTATTTTCATTCAAATATATATTATTTTATTGGTGTTTTGTTGATTTATATTGATACGAATTTACATTATTTTATATGTACTTTGTATATATATTTTTATACGCTTGTACATTATTTAATATTTATTTTGAATATATATTTTTATACAAATTCATGGTATTTTATGTGTATTTGTATATATATTTTCATATAAATTTACATTATTTTATGTGTATTTTGTACATATATTTTATTACAAATCTACCTCATTTTATGTTTATTTTGTATATGTATTTTGTATATTTATATTTATCCAAATACACATTCTTTTATTGGTATTTTGTTTATTTATTTTAAATCGAGTTTACATTATTTTATCTGTATTTTGTATACATTTTTGTATACGTATTTACATAATTTTATGTGTATTTTGTATATATATTTTTATGGAAATCTATGTTTTTTTTATTTGTATTCGTATATATATTTTGAAACAAAATTACATTGTTTTATATGTATTTTTGCATATCTCTTTCAATACAAATTTACCTTATTGTAAGTGCATTTTGTATATTTATTTCAATACAAATTTAAATATTTTATGTGTATTTTGGTATATATATTTTTATAAGAAATTCGCTATTTTATGGGAATTTTGCATCTTTATTTTCATACAAATTTACATTATTTTATTAATATTCGGTGTATTTATTTTGATACGAATTTACATTATTCTATTTGTTTTTTGTATATACTTTTTTTAAATACATATTTACATTATTTAATGAGTATCTTGCATATATATTTTATACAAATTTATTATCTATTATCTATTTTTATAGAAATACACATTCTTTTCATGATATTTTGTTTATTTATTTTGACACGAATTTACATTATTTGATATGTATTTTGTATATATATTTTTATACGTATTTACATAATTTCATATGTATTTTGTATATATATTTCTATAGAAATTTATTTTATTTTATGTGTATTCGTATATATATTTTGAAAAAAATTTACATTGTTTTATATGTTTTTTTTTAATATCTCTTTTAATACAAATTTACCTTACTGTATATGCATTTTGTATATTTATTTCAATACAAATTTAAATATTTTATGTGTATTTTGGTATATATATTTAAAAAAAAAAAGCGATAATTTTTGGGAATTTTGCATCTTTATTTTCATACAAATTTACATTATTTTATTGATATTCTGTGTATTTATTTTGATACGATTTTACATTATTCTATTTATTTTTTGTATATATTTTTTTATACACATTTACATTATTTAATGTGTATCTTGCATATATATTTTATAAATATTCACGTTATTTTAAGTGTATTTGTTTTTATATTTTCATTCAAATTTACATTTATTTTAATTCGAAATTACATTATTTTATGTGTATTTTGTATACATTTTTTTATACGTATTTACTTAATTTTATGTGTATTTTGTATATATATTTCTATAGAAATCTACGTTTTTTTTATTTGTATTCGTATATATATTTTGAAAAAAATTTACATTGTTTTATATGTATTTTTGCATATCTCTTTCAATACAAATTTACCTTATTGTATGTGCATTTTGTATATTTATTTCAATGCAAATTTAAATATTTTATGTGTATTTTGGTATTTATATATTTATAAGAAATGCGCTATTTTATGGGAATTTTGCATCTTTATTTTCATACAAATTTACATTATTTTATCAATATTCGGTGTATTTATTTTGATACAATGTTACATTATCCTATTTGTTTTTTGTATATACTTTTTTATACATATTTACATTATTTAATGTGTATCTTGCATATATATTTTATACAAATTTATCATCTATTATCTTTTTTCATACAAATACACATTATTTTCATGATATTTTGTTTATTTATTTTGACACGAATTTACATCATTTGATATGTATTTTGTATATATATTTTTATATGTATTTACATAATTTCATATGTATTTTGTATATATATTTCTATAGAAATCTACTTTATTTTATGTGTATTCGTATATATATTTTGAAACAAACTTACATTGTTTTATATGTATTTTTGAATATCTCTTTCAATACAAATTTACCTTACTGTATATTCATTTTGTATATTTATTTCAATACAAATTTAAATATTTTATGTGTTTTTTGGTAAATATATTTTTATAAAAAATGCGATAATTTTTGGGAATTTTGTATCTTTATTTTCATACAAATTTACATTATTTTATTGATATTCTGTGTATTTATTTTGATACGATTTTACATTATTCTATTTGTTTTTTGTATATATATTTTTTATACACATTTACATTATTTAATGTTTATCTTGCATATATATTTTATACAAATTTACGTTATTTTAAGTGTATTTGTTTATATATTTTCATTCAAATTTACATTATTTGATTTGTATTTTGTATATGTATTTCAATACAAATTTACCTAATTTTTTGTGTATTTTGTATATTTCTTTTCAAACAAATTTAAATTATTTTTGTGTATTTTTGTATATAGTTTTATACAAATTTAGGTTATTTTGTGTACGCATTTACATTATTTAGTGTGTGTTTTGTATATATATTTTTTTGCAAATTTACTTTTTTTTTATGTTCATTTTTGTACATATATTTTATAGAAATTTGCGTTATTTGTATATGTTTTCTCATATAAATTTACATCATTTTATTGCTATTTTGTTTATTTATTTTGATACGAATTACATTATTATATGTGTATTTTGTACATATTTTTTATACGTATTTACATTACTTAATGTGTATTTTGTTTATATATTTTTAAACAAATCTACGTTATTATATGTATTTGTATAAATATTTTGATACAAATTTACATTATTTTATGTATTTTGTATGTACATTTCAATTCAAATTTAGCTTATTTTGTGTGTGTTTTGTATATATTTTCATACAAATTTAATTAATTCTGTGTATTTTTGTATATAGTTTTATACAAATTTACGATATTTTATGTGTATTTTGTATATTTATATTTTTACAAATACACATTCTTTTACTGGTATTTTGTTTATTTATTTTGATACGAGTTTACATTATTTTATGTGTATTTTGTATACATTTTCTTATACGTATTTACTTCATTTTATATGTATTTTGTATATATATTTTTATAGAAATCTACGTTATTTTATGTGTATTCGTATATATATTTTGAAACAAAATTGCATTGTTTACATAAATTTGTATAAAACTATATACAAAAATACACAAAAATAATTTAAATTTGTATGAAAATAAATATACAAAATACACAAAAAATTAGGTAAATTTGTATTGAGATACATATACAAAATACACATAAAATACTGTAAATTTGAATGAAAACACATAAACAAATACACTTAAAATAACGTAAATTTGTATAAAAAAATATATACAAAACACAAATAGAATAATGTATAATCGTATCAAAATAAATACACAGAATATTAATAAAATAATGTAAATTTGTATGAAAATAAAGAAGCAAAATACCCATAAAATAACGCATTTTTTAAAAAAATATATACAAAAATACACATAATTTTTTTTATTTGTATTAAAATAAATATACAAAATACACATACAATAAGGTAAATCTGCATTGAAATAGATATGCAAAATACATATAAAACAATGTAAATTTGTTTCAAAATATATATACGAATACACATAAAATAACGTAGATTTCTATAGAATATATATACAAAATACACATAAAATGAAGTAAATACGTATAAGAAAATGTATACAAAATACACATAAAATAATGTAAATTCGTATCAAAATAAATAAACTAAATGCCAATAAAAGAATGTTTACTTGTATAAATATAAATATACAAAATACACATAAAATAACGTAAAATTGTATAAAACTATATACAAAAATAAACAAAAATAATTAAATTTGTATAAAAATAGATATACAAAAGACATAAAATAAGGTAAATTTGAATTGAAATAAATATAGAAAATACATAAAATAATGTAAATTTGTATAAAAATATATATTCAAATACACATATAATAACGTAAATTTGTATAAAAATATATAAACAAAATACACATTAAATAATGTAAATACGTATAAAAGATATGTACGTAATGTAAAAATTTATAAAATTAAAGATGCAAAATACCCATAAAATATCTCATATTTAAAAAAAAATCTATACAAAAATACATATAAAATATTTAAATTTGTATTAAAATAAATATACAAAATACAAATACAATAAGGTAGATTTTAATGGAAATAGATATGCAAAAAACACATAAAATAATGAAATTTTTTATCAAAATATATACGAATACACACAATAAAATTACGTAAATTTTTATGAAAATATATATACAAAATACACATAAAATAATGTAAATACATAGAAAAATATATATACAAAATACACATAAAATAATGTAAATTCGTATGAAAATAAATAAACAAAATTTCCTCTAAAAGAATGT
The DNA here is from genome assembly GCF_024679095.1 of Eriocheir sinensis. Taxonomy (NCBI): domain Eukaryota; kingdom Metazoa; phylum Arthropoda; class Malacostraca; order Decapoda; family Varunidae; genus Eriocheir; species Eriocheir sinensis. The sequence continues at coordinate 229,736 of NW_026111295.1, read as the reverse complement.
ATATGTGTAGGAAAATATATATACAAAATACAAATAAAAAAAAATTGTATAAAAATATTATAAAAATACACAAAAATAATTTAAATTTGTTTGAAAATAGATATGCAAAATACAAATGAAATTAGGCAAATTTTTATTGAAATACATATACAAAATACACATAAAATAATGTAAATTTGTATGAAAATATATAAACAAATACACATAAGATAACGTAAATTTCCATACAATATATGTACAAAATATACATTAAATAATGTAAATATGTCTAAAAATATATATATACAAAATACACAGAATAACGCAAAATCGTATCAAAATAAATAAACAGACAATCAATAAAATAATGTAAATTTGTATGAAAATAAAGATGCAAAATACCCATATAATAACGCATATTTGTTTAAAAATATATATACAAAAATACACATAAAATAATTAAATTTGCATCAAAATAAATATACAAAAGGCACATACAATAAAAATTTTTTGTATTGAAATAGATATGCGAAATACACATAAATAATGTAAATTTGTATCAAAATATATATACGAATACACATAAAATAGAGTAAATTTCTATGAAAATATATACTCAAAATACATATAAAATTATGTAAATAAGTATAAAAATATATATATCAAATACACCTAAAATAATGAAAACTCGCATCAAAATAAATAAACAAAATTCCGATAAAAGAACGTATATTTGTAGGAAAATAAATATACAAAATTCACATAAAATTACGAAAATTTGAACAAAAATATATACTAGAATACACAAAATTAATTTCAATTTGTATGAAAATAGATATACATAATACACATATAACTAGTTAAATTTGTATTTAAATACATGTACACAATACACATAAAATAATGTAGATTTGTATGAAATGAAAACAAATTCACATAAAATAACGTTCATTTGTATGAAATATATTTACAAAATATACATAGAATTATGTAAAAGCGTATCAAAATAAATACACAGAATATCAATAAAATAATGTAAATTTGTATGAAAATAAAGATGCAAAATACCCATAAAATAAAGCATTTTTTTATGAAAATACATATACAAAAATACACATAGAATAATTAAATTAGTATTAAAATTAATATACAAAATGCACGTACAATAAGGTAAATTTATATTGAAAAAATATGCAAAATGCACATAAAACAATGTATATTTGTTTCAAAATATATATACGAATATATATAAAATAACATATATTTCTATAGAAATATATATACAAAATACACATGAAATGACGTAAATACGTATAAAAATATATATACACAATACACATTAAATAATGTGAATTCGCGTCAAAATAAATAAACAAAATATGAATAAAAAATGTGTATTTGTATGAAAATAGATATACAAAATACACATTTTATTGTGTGTACTCGTATATATTTTGATAAAAAATTTCATTATTTTATGTGTTTTTTGCATATCTATTTCAATTAAAATCTACCTTATTGTATTTGTATTTTGTATATTTATTTTAATACAAATTTAAATATTTTATGTGTATTTTTGTATATATATTTTTTTTAAATATGAGATATTTTATGGGTATTTTGCATCTTTAATTTTATAAATTTTTACATTACGTACATATCTTTTATACGTATTTACATTATTTAATGTGTATTTTGTTTATATATTTTTATACAAATTTACGTTATTATATGTGTATTTGAATATATATTTTTATACAAATTTACATTATTTTATATATTTTCTATATTTATTTCAATTCAAATTTACATTATTTTATGTCTTTTGTATATCTATTTTTATACAAATTTAATTATTTTTGTTTATTTTTGTATATAGTTTTATACAATTTTACGTTATTTTATGTGTATTTTGTATATTTATATTTATACAAGTAAACATTCTTTTATTGGCATTTAGTTTATTTATTTTGATACGAATTTACATTATTTTATGTGTATTTTGTATACATTTTCTTATACGTATTTACTTCATTTTATGTGTATTTTGTATATATATTTTATAGAAATCTACGTTATTTTATGTGTATTCGTATATATATTTTGAAACAAATTTACATTGTTTTATATGTATTTTGCATATCTATTTCAATACAGATTTACCTTATTGTATGTGTATTTTGTATATTTATTTTAATACAAATAGTTTTTTTTATGTGTATTTTTGTATATATATTTTTAAAAAATGCGTTATTTTATGGGTATTTTGCTTCTTTATTTTCATACAAATTTACTTTATTTTATTAATATTCTGTGAATTTATTTTGATACGATTTTACATTATTCTATTTGTGTTTTGTATATATTTTTTTTATACAAATTTACGTTATTTTAAGTGTATTTGTTTATGTGTTTTCATTCAAATTTACAGTATTTTATGTGTATTTTGTATATGTATTTCAATACAAATTTACCTAATTTTTTGTGTATTTTGTATATTTATTTTCATACAAATTTAAATTATTTTTGTGTATTTTTGTACATAGTTTTATACAAATTTATGTAAACAATGCAAATTTGTTTCAAAATATATATACGAATACACATAAAATAACGTCGATTTCTATAAAAATATATATACAAAATACATATAAAATGAAGAAAATACACATAAAATAATGTAAACTCGTATCAAAATAAATAAACTAAATGCCAATAAAAGAATGTTTACTTGTATAAATATAAATATACAAAATACACATAAAATAACGTAAAATTGTATAAAACTATATACAAAAATAAACAAAAATAATTAAATTTGTATGAAAATAGATATACAAAAGACACATAAAATAAGCTAAATTTGAATTGATAAAAATATAGAAAATACATAAAATAATGTAAATTTGTATCAAAATATATATTCAAATACACATATATTAAAATTAATATACAAATGCGTATATAATAAGGTATATTTATATTGAAAAAATATGCAACATACACGTTTACTCAAACAAATTTATAATATTTTATTGGTATTTCGTTTATTTATTTTGATACGAATTACATGATTATATGTGTATTTTGTACATATTTTTTTATACGTATTTACATTATTTAATGTGTATTTTGTTTATATATTTTCATACAAATTTACATTATTATATGTGTATTTGTAAAAATATTTTTATACAAATTTACTTTATTTCATGTATTTTGTATATATATTTCAATTCAAATTTAGCTTATTTTGTGTGTATTTTGTATATATTTTCACACAAATTTAATTACTTCTGTGTATTTTTGTATATAGTTTTATATAAATTTACGTTATTTTATGTGTATTTTGTATATTTATATTTATACAAATACACATTCTTTTATTGAAATTTTGTTTATTTATTTTGATACGAGTTTACATTATTTTATGTGTTTTTTGTATACATTTTTTTATACGTATTTACTTCATTTTATGTGTATTTTGTATATATATTTTTTATAGAAATCTACGTTATTTTATGTGTATTCGTATATATATTTTGAAACAAATTTACATTGTTTATATGTATTTTGCATATCTATTTCAATACAAATTTACCTTATTGAATGTGTTTTATATATATTTATTTTCATACAAATTTAATTTTTTGATGTGTATTTTGGTATATATATTTTTATAAAAAAAAAATGCGTTATTTTATGGGTATTTTGCTTCTTTATTTTCATACAAATTTGCATTATTTTATTAATATTCTGTGTATTTATTTTGATACGATTTTACATTATTCTATTTGTGTTTTGTACATATTTTTTTATACAAATTTACGTTATTTTAAGTGTATTTGTTTATGTATTTTCATTCAAATTTACATTATTTTATGTGTATTTTGTGTATGTATTTCAATACAAATTTACCTAATTTTGTGTATTTTGTATATTTATTTTCATACAAATTTAAAATATTTTTGTGTATTTTTGTATTTAGTTTTAAACAAATTTAAGTTATTTTATGTGTATTTTGTATATCTATTTTCATACAAATACACATTCTTTAATTGATATTTTGTTTATTTATTTTGACGCGAATTTACATTATTTAATGTGTATTTTGTATATATATTTTTATACGTATTAACATCATTTCATGTGTATTTTGTATAGTTTTAAACAAATTTATATTATTTAATGTGTATTTTGTATATATATATTTATTCAAATACACATTCTTTTATTGGTATTTTGTTTATTTATTTTGATAGTAATTTACATTATTTTATGTGTATTTTGTATACATTTTTTATAAGTATTTACTTAATTTTATGTGTATTTTGTATATATATTTTTATAGAAATCTACCTTATTTCATGTGTATTCGTATATATATTTTGAAACAAATTTACATTGTTTATATGTATTTTGCATATCTATTTTTGTGTATTCTGTATTTATTTTTGTTATACATAGAATAATGTAAAATCATATCAAAATAGGTACACAGAATATCAATAAAATAATTTAAATTTGTATGAAAATAAAGATGCAAAATACCCATAAGATAAAGCATTTTTTTATAAAAAATACATATACAAAAATACACATAGAATAATTAAATTTGTATTTAAATTAATATACAAAATGCACACACACAATAAGGTAAATTTGTATTGAAAAAAAAACGCAAAATACAAATAAAACAGTGTAAATTTGTATCAAAATATATATACGAATATACATAAAATAACGTAGATTTCTATAGAAATATATATACAAAATACACATGAAATTATGTAAATACGTATAAAAATATATATATAAAATACATATTAAGTAATGTAAATTCGTGACAAAATAAATAAACAAAATATCATGAAAAGAATGTGTATTTGTATGAAAATAAATAATAGATAATAAATTTGTATGTAATATATATGCAAGATACACATTAAATAATGTAAATATGTATAAAATATATATATACAAAAAGCAAATAGAATAATGTAAAATCGTATCAAAATAAATACACCGAATATTAATAAAATAATGTAAATTTGTATGAAAATAAAGATGCAAAATTCCCATCAAATAGCGCATTTCTTATAAAATATATATACCAAAATACATAAAATATTTAAATTTGTATTGAAATAAATATACAAAATGCACATACAATAAGTAAACTTCTGTTGAAAGAGATATGCAAAATACATATAAAAATAGTAAATTTGTTTCAAAATATATATACGAATACATAAAATAACTTAGATTTCTATAAATATATATACAAAATACACATAAAATTAGGTAAATACGTATAAAAAAATGTAAACAAAATACACATAAAATAATATAAATTCGAAACAAAATAAATAAACAAAATACCAATAAAAGAATGTGTATTTGTTCTGTGTATTTTTGTATATAGTTTTATACAAATTTACGATATTTTATGTGTATTTTGTATTTATATTTATACAAATACACATTCTTTTACTGGTATTTTGTTTATTTATTTTGATACGATTTTTATGTGTATTTTGTATTCATTTTTTTATACGTATTTACTTCATTTTATGTGTATTTTGTATATATTTTTATAGAAATCAACGTTATTTTATGTGTATTGGTATATATATTTTGAAGCAAATTTACATTGTTTTATATGTATTTAGCATATCTATTTCAATATAAATCTACCTTATTGTATGTGCATTTTGTATATTTATTGTAATACAAATTTAAAATTTTTATTATTTTGGTATATATATTTTTATAAAAAGAGTTTTATATAAATTTAAAATATTTTATGTGTATTTTGTATATCTATTTTCATACAAATACACATTTTTTATTCATATTTTGTTTATTTATTTTGACGCGAATTCACATTATTTAATGTGTATTGTGTATATATATTTTTATACGTATTTACGTCATTTCATGTGTATTTTGTATATATATTTCTATAGAAATATATGTTATTTTATATTTATTCGTATATATATTTTGAAACATATATACATTGTTTTATGTGCATTTTGCATATTTTTTCAATATAAATTTACCTTATTGTACGTGCATTTTGTATATTAATTTTAATACAAATTTAATTATTCAATGTGTATTTTTGTATATGTATTTTCATAAAAAAATGCTTTATTTTATGGGTATTTTGCATCTTTATTTTCATACAAATTTACATTATTTTATTGATATTCTGTGTATTTATTTTGATACGATTTTACATAATTCTATGTATATTTTGTATATATATTTCATACAAATGAACGTTATTTTATGTGAATTTGTTTTCATTTCATACAAATCTACATTATTTTATGTGTATTTTGTACATGTATTTAAATACAAATTTAACTAGTTATATGTGTATTATGTATATCTATTTTCATACAAATTGAAATTAATTTTGTGTATTCTAGTATATATTTTTATTCAAATTTTCGTAATTTTATGTGAATTTTGTATATTTATTTTCCTACAAATATACGTTCTTTTATCGGAATTTTGTTTATTTATTTTGATGCGAGTTTTCATTATTTTAGGTGTATTTGATATATATATTTTTATACTTATTTACATAATTTTATATGTATTTTGAGTATATATTTTCATAGAAATTTACTCTATTTTATGTGTATTCGTATATATATTTTGATACAAATTTACATTATTTATGTGTATTTCGCATATCTATTTTAATACAAATTTTCTTTATTGTATGTGCCTTTTGTATATTTATTTTGATGCAAATTTAATTATTTTATGTGTATTTTTGTATATATATTTTTAAACAAATATGCGTTATTATATGGGTATTTTGCATCTTTATTTTCATACAAATTTACATTATTTTATTGATTGTCTGTTTATTTATTTTGATACGATTTTACGTTATTCTGTGTATTTTGTATATATATTTTTAGACATATTTACATTATTTAATGTATATTTTGTACATATATTTTATGGAAATTTACGTTATCTTATGTGTATTTGTTTATATATTTTCATACAAATTTACATTATTTTATGTGTATTTTGTATATGTATTTCAATAAAAATCTGCCTAATTTCATTTGTATTTTGCATATCTATTTTCAAACAAATTTAAATTATTTTTGTGTATTTTTGTAATATTTTTATACAATTTTTTTTTATTTGTATTTTGTATATATATTTTCCTACACATATACATTCTTTTAGAGGAAATTTTGTTTATTTATTTTGATACGAATTTACATTATTTTATGTGTATTTTGTATATATATTTTTCTATGTATTTACATTATTTTATGTGTATTTTGTATATATATTTTCATAAAAATTTACGTAATTTTATTGTGTGTATTCGTATATATTTTGATAAAAATTTTCATTATTCTATGTGTTTTTTGCATATCTATTTCAATTAAAATCTACTTTATTGTATTTGTATTTTGTATATTTATTTTAATACAAATTTAAATATTTTATGTGTATTTTTGTATATATTTTTTCTTAAATATGAGATATTTTATGGGTATTTTGCATCTTTAATTTTATAAATTTTTTGTATATATATTTAAAAAAAATGCGTTATTTTATGGGTATTTTGCTTCTTTATTTTCATACAATTTTATACGTATTTACATTATTTAATGTGTATTTTGTTTATATATTTTTATACAAATTTACGTTATTATATGTGTATTTGAATATATATTTTTATACAAATTTACATTATTTTATGTATTTTCTATATTTATTTCAATTCAAATTTACCTTATTTTATGTCTTTTGTATATCTATTTTTATACAAATTTAATTATTTTTGTTTATTTCTGTATATAGTGTTATACAATTTTACGTTATTTTATGTGTATTTTGTATATTTATATTTATACAAGTAAACATTCTTTTATTGGCATTTAGTTTATTTATTTTGATACGAATTTACATTATTTTATGTGTATTTTGTATACATTTTCTTATACGTATTTACTTCATTTTATGTGTATTTTGTATATATATTTTATAGAAATCTACGTTATTTTATGTGTATTCGTATATATATTTTGAAACAAATTTACATTGTTTTATATGTATTTTGCATATCTATTTCAATACAGATTTACCTTATTGAATGTGTATTTTGTATATTTATTTTAATACAAATAAATTTTTTATGTGTATTTTTGTATATATATTTAAAAAAAATGCGTTATTTTATGGGTATTTTGCTTCTTTATTTTCATACAAATTTACATTATTTTATTAATATTCTGTGTATTTATATTGATACGATTTTACATTATTCTATTTGTGTTTTGTATATATTTTTTTATACAAATTTACGTTATTTTAGGTGTATTTGTTTATGTGTTTTCATTCAAATTTACAGTATTTTATGTGTATTTTGTATATGTATATCAATACAAATTTACCTAATTTTTTGTGTATTTTGTATATTTATTTTCATACAAATTTAAATTACTTTTGTGAATTTTTGTATATAGTTTTATACAAATTTATGTAAACAATGCAAATTTGTTTCAAAATATATATACGAATACACATAAAATAACGTAGATTTCTATAAAAATATATATACAAAATACATATAAAATGAAGTAAATACGTATAAGAAAATGTATACAAAATACACATAAAATAATGTAAACTCGTATCAAAATAAATAAACTAAATGCCAATAAAAGAATGTTTACTTGTATAAATATAAATATACAAAATACACATAAAATAACATAAAATTGTATAAAACTATATACAAAAATAAACAAAAATAATTAAATTTGTATGAAAATAGATATACAAAAGACACATAAAATAAGCTAAATTTGAATTGAAAAAAATATAGAAAATACATAAAATAATATAAATTTGAATCAAAATATATATTCAAATACACATATATTAAAATTAATATACAAATGCGTATATAATAAGGTATATTTATATTGAAAAAATATGCAACATACACGTTTACTCATACAAATTTATAATATTTTATTGGTATTTCGTTTATTTATTTTGATACGAATTACATGATTATATGTGTATTTTGTACATATTTTTTTATACGTATTTACATTATTTAATGTATATTTTGTTTATATATTTTCATACAAATTTACGTTATTATATGTGTATTTGTAAAAATATTTTTATACAAATTTACTTTATTTCATGTATTTTGTATATATATTTCAATTCAAATTTAGCTTATTTTGTGTGTATTTTGTATATATTTTCACACAAATTTAATTACTTCTGTGTATTTTTGTATATAGTTTTATATAAATTTACGTTATTTTATGTGTATTTTCTATATTTATATTTATACAAATACATATTCTTTTACTGGTATTTTGTTTATTTATTTTGATACGAGCTTACATTATTTGATGTGTTTTTTGTATACATTTTTTTATACGTATTTATTTCATTTTATGTGTATTTTGTATATATATTTTTATAGAAATCTACGTTATTTTATGTGTATTCGTATATATATTTTGAAACAAATTTACATTGTTTATATGTATTTTGCATATCTATTTCAATACAAATTTACCTTATTGTATGTGTTTTATATATATTTATTTTAATACAAATTTAATTTTTTGATGTGTATTTTGGTATATATATTTTTATAAATAAAAAAATGCGTTATTTTATGGGTATTTTGCTTCTTTATTTTCATACAAATTTGCATTATTTTATTAATATTCTGTGTATTTATTTTGATACGATTTTACATTATTCTATTTGTGTTTTGTACATATTTTTTTATACAAATTTACGTTATTTTAAGTGTATTTGTTTATGTATTTTCATTCAAATTTACATTATTTTATGTGTATTTTGTGTATGTATTTCAATACAAATTTACCTAATTTTGTGTATTTTGTATATTTATTTTAATACAAATTTAAAATATTTTTGTGTATTTTTGTATTTAGTTTTATACAAATTTAAGTTATTTTATGTGTATTTTGTATATCTATTTTCATACATATACGCATTCTTTAATTGATATTTTGTTTATTTATTTTGACGCGAATTTACATTATTTAATGTGTATTTTGTATATATATTTTTATACGTATTAACATCATTTCATGTGTATTTTTTATAGTTTTAAACAAAAATATATTATTTATTGTGTATTTTGTATATATATATTTATTCAAATACACATTCTTTTATTGGTATTTTGTTTATTTATTTTGATAGTAATTTACATTATTTTATGTGTATTTTGTATACATTTTTTATAAGTATTTACTTAATTTTATGTGTATTTTGTATATATATTTTTAGAGAAATCTACCTTATTTCATGTGTATTCGTATTTATATTTTGAAACAAATTTACATTGTTTATATGTATTTTGCATATCTATTTTTGTGTATTCTGTATTTATTTTTGTTATACAATGTAAAATAAACATTTTTTATAAAAATATATATACAAAATACACATAGAATAATTAAATTTGTATTTAAATTAATATACAAAATGAACACACAATAAGGTAAATTTGTATTGAAAAAAACAACGCAAAATACAAATAAAACAGTGTAAATTTGTATCAAAATATATATACGAATACACATAAAATAACGTATATTTCTATAGAAATATATATACAAAATACACATAAAATTATGTAAATACGTATAAAAAAAATATATATAATACATATTAAGTAATGTAAATTCGTGTCAAAATAAATAAACAAAATATCATGAAAAGAATGTGTATTTGTATAAATATAAATGTACAAAATACATATACAAGATACACATTAAATAATGTAAATATGTAAAAAATATATACAAAATAAACATAAAATAATGTAAATTTAAATATATATACAAATATTAATAAAATAATAAATTTGTATAAAATAAATATGCAAAATACATAAAAAATGTAAATTGTATCAAAATATATATAAAATATATATACCAAAATACACATAAAATATTTAAATTTATTAAAATTAATATACAAAATGCACATATAATAAGGTAAATTTATATTGAAAAATATGCAACATACACGTTTACTCATACAAATTTACATTATTTTATTGGTATTTTGTTTATTTATATACAAATTACATGATTATATGTGTATTTTAAACATATTTATACGTATTTACATTATTTAATGTGTATTTGTATTTATCATACAAATTTACGTTATTGTATGTGTATTTGTATACAAATTTACGATATTTTATGTGTATTTTGTATATTTATATTTTATACAAATACACATTCTTTTATTGGTATTTTGTTTATTTATTTTGATACAAATTTACATTATTTTATGTGTATTTTGTATTCATTTTTTTATACGTATTTACTTCATTTTATGTGTATTTTGTATATATTTTTATAGAAATCAACGTTATTTTATGTGTATTCGTATATATATTTTTAAACAAATTTACATTGTTTTATATGTATTTTGCATATATATTTCAATACAAATTTACCTTATTTTATGTGATTTTTTTATATTTATTTTAATACAAATTTAATTATTTGACGGTTATTTTGGTATATATATGTTTATAAATAAAAATGCGTTATTTTATGGGTATTTTGCATCTTTATTTTCATACAAATTTACATTATTTAATTAATATCTGTGTATATATTTTGAAACGATTTTACATTATTCTATTTGTGTTTTGTATATATTTTTTATACAAATTTACTTTATTTTAAGTGTATTTGTTTATATATTTTCATTCAAATTTACATTCTTTTATGTATTTATTTGTATATGTATTTCAATACAAATTTACCTAATTTTATGTGTATTTTGTATATTTATTTTCATACAAATTTAAAATATTTTGTTTATTTTTGTATATAGTTTGATACAAATTTAGGTTATTTTATGTGTATTTTGTATATATATTTTCATACAAATACACATTCTTTTATTGATATTTTGTTAATTTATTTTGACGCGAATTTTATGTGAATTTGTTTTCATTTCATACAAATTTACGTTATTTTATGTATATTTTGTACATGTATTTAAATACAAATTTAACTAATTATATGTCTATTTTGTATATCTATTTTCATACAAATTGAAATTTATTTTTTTATTTTTTTGTATTTTTTTATTCAAATTTTCGTAATCTTATAAAAATATATATACCAAAATACACATAAAATATTTAAATTTTCATTTAAATAAATATACAAAATGCACATACAATAAGGTAAATTTGTATTGAAAGAGATTTGCAAAAATACATATAAAACAATGTAAATTTGTTTCAAAATATATATACGAATACAAATAAAAAAACGTAGATTTCGATAAAAATATATATACAAAATACACATAAAATTAAGCAAATACGTATAAAAAAATGTATACAAAATACACATAAAATAATGTAAATTCGAATTAAAATAAATAAACAAAATACCAATAAAAGAATGTGTATTTGGATAAATATAAATATACAAAATACACATACAAAATAAACATAAAATAAGGTAGATTTGTAAAAAAATATATGTACAAAATACACATAAAATAATGTAAATTTATATAAAAATATATATACAAATACACATAAAATACCATGAATTTGTATAAAAATATATATTCAAAATAAATATTAAATAATGTAAAAGCGTATAAATATATATATATACAAAATACATATAAAATAATGTAAATTCGTATCAATATAAATCAACAAAACACCAATAAAATAATATATATTTGAATGAAAATAAATTTACAAAATACACATAACATAACTAAAATTTGTATTAAAATATATACAAAAAAACATAAAAATAATCTGAGTTTGTATGAAAATAGATATACAAAATACATATAAAACTAGGTAAATTTCTTTTGAAATAAATATACAAAATACCCATAAAATATTGTAAATTTGTGTCAATATATATAAACAAATACACATAAAATAACGTAAATTTGTATGAAAAATATATACAAAATACACATAGAATAATGTCAATTCGTATTAAAATGAATGAGCAAAATATCAATAAAATAATGTAAATTTGAATGAAAATAAAGATGGAAAATACCCAAAAATAAAGCATATGATTATAAAAATACAGATACAAAAATACACATCGAATAATTAAATTTGTATTAAAATTAATATACAAAATGCGTATATAATAAGGTAAATTTGTATTGAAAAAATATGCAACATTCACGTTTACTCATACAAATTTATATTATTTTATTGGTATTTTGTTTATTTATTTTCATACGAATTACATGATTATATGTGTATTTTGTACATATTTTTTATACGTATTTACATTATTTAATGTGTATTTTGTTTACATATTTTCATACAAATTTACGTTATTATATGTGTATTTGTATTATATGTGTATTTTCATACAAATTTACTTTATTTCATGTATTTTGTATATATATTTCAATTCAAATTTAGCTTATTTTGTGTGTATTTCGTATATATTTTAATACAAATTTAATTACTTCTGTGTATTTTTGTATATAGTTTTATGTAAATTTACGTTATTTTATGTGTATTTTGTATATTTATATTTATACAAATACACATAAATTTACATTGTTTTATATGTATTTTGCATATCTATTTCAATACAAATTTACCTTATTGTATGCAACATACACGTTTACTCATACAAATTTATATTATTTTATTGGTATTTTGTTTATTTATTTTGATACGAATTACATGATTATATGTGTATTTTGTACATATTTTTTATACGTATTTACATTATTTAATGTGTATTTTGTTTATATATTTTCATACAAATTTACGTTATTATATGTGTATTTGTATAAATATTTTCATACAAATTTGCTTTATTTCATGTATTTTGTATATATATTTCAATTCAAATTTAGCTTATTTTGTGTGTATTTTGTATATATTTTCATACAAATTTAATTACTTCAGTGTATTTTTGTATATAGTTTTATATAAATTTACGTTATTTTATGTGTATTTTGTATATTTATATTTATACAAATACACATTCTTTTATTGGTATTTTGTTTATTTATTTTGATACGAATTTACATTATTTTGTGTTTTTTGTATACATTTTTTTATACGTATTTACTTCATTTTATGTGTATTTTGTATATATATTTTTATAGAAATCTACGTTATTTTATGTGTATTCGTATATATATTTTGAAACAAATTTACATTGTTTTATATGTATTTTGCATATCAATTTCAATACAAATTTACCTTATTGTATGTGTTTTTTGTATATTTATTTTAATACAAATTTAATTTTTGATGTGTATTTTGGTATATATATTTTTATAAATAAAAAAAATGCGTTATTTTACGGGTATTTTGCTTCTTTATTTTCATGCATTTTTACATTATTTTATTAATATTCTGTGTATTTATTTGATACGATTTTACATTATTCTATTTGTGTTTTGTACATATTTTTTTATACAAATTTACGTTTTTTTTTATAAAATTATTGATACCAAAATACACATAAAATATATCAATTTGTATTAAAATAAATATACAAAATGCACATACAATAAGGTAAATTTGTATTGAAATAGATATGCAAAATACATATAAAATAATGTAAATTTGTTTCATAATATATATACGAATACACATAAAATAACGTAGATTTCTATAAAAATACATATACAAAATACACATAACATTAAGTAAATACGTATAAAAAAATGTATACAAAATACACATAAAATAATGTAAACTCGTATAAATGTAAATAAACAATATACCAATAAAAGAATGTGTATTTGTATAAATATAAATATACAAAATGCACATAAAATAACGTAAATTTATATAAAACTATATACATAAAATAACGCAAATTTCTATAAAAATATATGAACAAAAATGAACATAAAATAAATTTGCATAAAAATATATATACAAAACACACATTAGATAATGTAAATGAGTATAAAAATATGTATAGAAAATACCTATGAAATAATCTAAACTCGTAAATAATTAAATTAAGAAAATACCGATAAAATAATGTCATTTTGGATGAAAATATATATACAAAATACACATAAAATAACTTAAATACAAATATACACATAAAATATTGTATTTTGTATATACATTTCAATTCAAATTTAGCTTATTTTATCTGTATTTTGTATATCTATTTTCATACGAATTTAATTACTTCTGTGTATTTTTGTATAGTTTTATATCAATTTACGTTATTTTATGTGTATTTTGTATATTTATATTTATACAAATACACATTCTTTTATTGGTATTTTGTTTATTTATTTTGATACGAATTTACATTATTTTATGTGTATTTTGTATACATTTTCTTATACGTATTTACTTCATTTTATGTGTATTTTGTATATATATTTTTATAAAAATCTACGTTATTTTATGTGTATTCGTATGTATATTTTGAAACAAGTTTACATTGTTTTATATGTATTTTGCATATCTATTTCAATACAGATTTACCTTATTGTATGTGTATTTTGTATATTTATTTTAATACAAATTAATTTTTTCATATGTATTTTGGTATATATATTTTTATAAAAAATGCGTTATTTAATGGGTATTTTGCATCTTTATTTTCATACAAATTTACATTGTTTTATTATAAAATAATATAAATTTGTATGAAAATATATATAAAAATACATATAAAATAACATGAATTTGTATAAAATTATTTTCAAAATATATACGAATACACACAATAAAATAACGTAAATTTTTATGAAAATGTATATATAAAATACACATAAAATAGTTTAAATACGTAGAAAAATATATATACAAAATACACATAAAATAATGTAAATTAGTTGAAAATTAAATACACAAAATTCCAATAAAAGAATGTATATTTGTAGGAAAATATATATAAAAAAACAAATAAAATAACTAAAATTTGTATAAAAATATATACAAAAATACACAAAAATAATTTAAATTTGTTTGAAAATAGATATGCAAAATACACATAAAGTTAGGCAAATTTGTATTGAAATACATATACAAAACTCACATAAAATAATGTAAATTTGTATGAAAATATATAAACAAATACATATAAAATCACGTAAATTTGGATAAAATATATATATACAAAATATACATTAAATATTTTAAATATGTATAAAAATATATTATATTATATATATTTTTATTGATATATGCGTTATTTATGCGTATTTTGCATATGTTTTCTCATAAAAATTTACATTATTTTATTGGTATTTTGTCTATTTATTTTGATACGAATTACATGATTATTTGTGTATTTTTTACATTTTTTATACGTATTTACATTATTTAATGTGTATTTTGTTTATATATTTTTATACAAATTTACGTTATTATATGTGTATTTGTATAGGTATTTTGATACAAATTTACATTATTTTATGTATTTTGTATATATATTTCAATTCAAATTTAGCTTATTTTATGTGTATTTTGTATATCTATTTATTTTAATACAAAATCAAATATTTAATGTTTTTTCGTATATATATTTTTATAAAAAATGCGTTATTTTATGGGTATTTTGCATCTTAATTTTCATACAAATTTACATTATTTTATTAATATTTTCTGTATTTATTTTGATACGATTTTACATTATTTTATTTGTGTTTTGTATATATTTTTTTATACATATTTACATTATTTAATGTTTTTTTTTGTATATATATTTGATACAGATTTACGTTATTTTAAGTCCATATGTTTATATATTTTCATTCAAATTTACATTATTTTATGTGTATTTTGTATATGTATTTCAATACAAATTTACCTATTTTTATATGATTTTTGTATATTTATTTTCATACAAGTTTAAATTATTTTTGTGTATTTTTGTATATAGTTTTATACAAATTTAGGTTATTTTATGTGTATTATGTATATCTATTTTCAAACAAATACACATTCTTTCCATGATATTTTGTTTATTTATTTTGACACGAATTAACATTATTTAATGTGTGTTTTATATATATATTTTTATACGTATTTACATTATTTCAAGTGTATTTAGTATATATATTTCTATAGAAATCTGCGTTATTTTATGTGTATTCGTATATATATTTTTCGACAAATTTACATTGTTTTATGTGTATTTTGCATATTTTTTCAATACAAATTTACCTTATTGTATGTGCATTTTGTATATTAATTTTAATACAAATTTGATTAATCTATGTGTATTTTTGTATATGTTTTTTTTATAAAAATATGCTTTATTTTATGGGTATTTTGCATCTTTATTTTCATACAAATTTACAATATTTTATTGATTTTCTGTGTATTTATTTTAATATGATTTTACATTATTCTATGTGTATTTTGTATATATATTTTATATAAAATGTATTTGTTTTCATTTCATACAAATCTACATTATTTTATGTGTTTTTTTGTACATGTATTTGAATACAAATTTAAGTAGTTATATGTGTATTTTGTATATCTATTTTGTATGTATATTTTTATAGAAATTTACTCTATTTTATGAGTATTCGTATATATATTTTGATACAAATTTACTTTATTGATGTGTATTTTGCATATCTGTTTCAATACCAATTTAATTTATTGTACGTGCATTTTGTATATTTATTTTAATACAAATTTAACTATTTTATATGTATATTTGTATATATATTTTTATGCAAATATGCGTTATTATATGGATATTTTGCATCTTTATTTTCATACAAATTTACATTATTTTATTGATATTCTCTTTATTAATTTTGATACGACTTAACATTATTCTATGTGTATTTTGTATATTTTTTTTATACATATTTACATTATTTAATGTTCATTTTGTATATATATTTTATCCAAATTTACATTATTTTATGTGTATTTGTTTATATATTTTCATTCAAATCTACATTATTTTATGTGTTTTTTGTATATATATTTTTCTACGTATTTAAATTATTTTATGTGTATTTTGTATATACATTTTCATAAAAAAATTACGTTATTTTATTGTGTGTATAAGTATATATTTTGATACAAATTTTATACAAATTCATGTTATTTAATGTGTATTTCTAAATATATATTTTCATACAAATTTATATTTTTTTATGTGTATGTTTTCATATATTTCATTACAAATTTACCTTATTTTATATTTATTTTGTATATTTATTTCATTCAATTTTAAATTATTTTATGTGTATATTTGTATTTGTATTTAGGTTATTTTATGTGTATTTTGTATATATATTTTCATCCAAAATTACATTATTTTATTGATATTTTCTTAATTTAATTCGATACGAATTTAGATTATTTCATAGGTATTTTGTATACATATTTTTATACTCATTTACGTTATCTAACGTGTGCTTTGTATATATATTTTTATGCAAATTTATTTTATGTTCATTTTTGTACATATATTTTATAGAAATTTGCGTTATTTTATGTATAAAGATTTATATAAATTTACGTTATTTTATGTGCATCTTGTATATTTATATTTATACAAATACACATTCTTTTATTTGTATATTGTTTATTTACATTTATACGAATTTACATTATTTTATGTGTATTTTGTATTCATTTTTTTATACGTATTTACTTAATATTATGTGTATTTTGTATATGTATTTTTATAGAAATCTGCGTTATTTTATGTGTATTCGTATATATATTTTGAAACAAATTTACATTATTTTATATGTATTTTGCATATCTATTTCAATACAAATTTACCTTATTGTATGTGCATTTTGTATATTTATTTTAATACAAATTCAAATATTTTATGTGTATTTTGGTATCAATAATTTTATGAAAAATGCGTTATTTTATAGGTATTTTGCATCTTAATTTTCATACCAATTTACATTATTTTATTAATATTCTGTGTATATATTTTGATACGATTTTACATTATACTATTTGTGTTTTGTATATATTTTTTTATACATATTTACATTATTTAATGTGTATTTTGAATATATATTTCATACAAATTTACGTTATTATATGTATATTTGTTTATATATTTTCTTTCAAATTTACATTATGTTATATGTATTTTGTATATGTATTTCAATACAAATTAACCTAATTTTATGTGTATTTTGTATATTTCTTTTCATACAAATTTAAATTATTTTTGTGTATTTTTGTATATAGTTTTATACAAATTTAGGTTATTTTATGTACGTATTTACATTATTTAATGTGTGTTTTGTATATATATTTTTATCCAAAGTTACTTTATTTTACGTTCATTTTTGGACATATATTTTTATGGAAATTAGCGTTATTTTATATGTATTTGTATATGTTTTCTCATGCAAATTTACATTATTTTATTGATATTTTGTTTATTTAGTTTGATACGAATTACATGATTATAAATGTGTATTTTGTACATATTTTTTATACGTATTTACATTACTTAATGAGTATTTTGTTTATATATTTTTAAACAAATTTACGTTATTATATGTATTTTTATAAATATTTTGATAAAAATTTACATTATTTTATGTATTTTGTATATACATTTCAATTCAAATTTAGCTTATTTTATCTGTATTTTGTTTATCTATTTTCATACGAATTTAATAACTTCTGTGTATTTTTGTATATAGTTTTATACAAATTTACGTTATTTTATGTATATTTTGTATATTTATATTTATACAAATACACATTCTTTTATTGGTATTTTGTTTATTGATTTTGATACGAATTTACATTATTTTATGTGTATTTTGTATACATTTTCTTATACGTATTTACTTCATTTTATGTGTATTTTGTATATATATTTTTATACAAATCTACGTTATTTTATGTGAATTCGCATATATATTTTGAAATAAATTTACATTGTTTTATATGTATTTTGCATATCTATTTTAATACAGATTTACCTTATTGTATGTGTATTTTGTATATTTATTTTAATACAAATTAATTTTTTCATGTGTATTTTGGTATATATATTTTTATAAAAAAAATGCGTTATTTAATGGGTATTTTGAATCTTTATTTTCATACAAATTTACATTGTTTTATTAATATTCTGTGTATTTATTTTGATACGATTTTACATTATTCTATTTGTGTTTTGAATATATTTTTTTATACATATATACATTATTTAATGTGTATTTTGTATATTTTAAAACAAATTTACGTTATTTTATGCGCATCTGTTAAAATATTTTGATACAAATTTACATTATTTTATGTATTTTGTATATATATTTCAATACAAATTTAGTTTTTTTTATGTATATTTTGTATATCTATTTTCATTCGTATCAAAATAAACAAACAAAATAGCAATAAAATAATGTAAATTTTTATGAGAAAACATATACAAATACACATAAAATAACGCAAATTTCTAAAAAAATAAATGTACAAAAATGCACATAAAATAAAGTAAATTTGCATAAAAATATATATACAAAACACACATTAAATAATGTAAATGCGTACATAAAATTACCTAAATTTGTATAAAACTATATACAAAAATACACAAAAATATTTAAAATTTGTATGAAAAGAAATATACAAAATACACATAAAATTAGGTAAATTTGTATTGAAATACATATACAAAATACACATAAAATAATGTAAATTTGAATGAAAATATATAAACAAATACACTTAAAATAACGTAAATTTGTATAAAATATATATGCAAGATACACATTAAATAATGTAAATGTGTATAAAAAAATATATACAAAAAAAAATAGAATAATGTAAAATCCTATCAATATAAATACACAGAATATCAATAAAATAATGTAAATTTGTATGAAAAGAAAGATGCAAAATTCCCATAAAATAGCGCATTTTTTATAAAAATATATATACCAAAATACACATAAAATATTTAAATTTGTATGGAAATAAATATACAAAATGCATATACAGTAAGGTTAATATGTATTGAAAGAGATATTCAAAAATACATATAAAACAAAGTTAATTTGTTTCAAAATATATATACGAATACACATAAAATAACGTAGATTTCTATAGAAATATATATACAAAATACACATGAAATTACGTAAATACGTATAAAAATATATATACAAAATACATATCTAGGTAAATTCGTGTCAAAATAAATAAACAAAATATCATGAAAAGAATGTGTATTTGCATGAAAATAAATAAAAGATGATAAATTTGTATGAAATATATATGCAAGATACACATTAAATTATGTAAATATGTATAAAAAAATATATACAAAAAACAAATAGAATAATGTGAAATCGTAACAAAATAAATACACCGATTATTAATAAAATAATGTAAATTTGTATGAAAATAAAGATGCAAAATTCCCATCAAATAGCGCATTTCTTATAAAAATATATATACCAAAATACACATAAAATATTTAAATTTGTATTGAAATAAATATACAAAATGCACATTTAATAAGGTAAACTTGTATTGAAAGAGATATGCAAAAATACATATAAAACAATGTAAATTTGTTTCAAAATATATATACGAATACACATAAAATAACGTAGATTTCTATAAAAATATATACACAAAATACACATAAAATTAAGTAAATACGTATAAAAATAGATATACAAAATACACATAGAATAATGTAAAATTGTTTAAAAAAAAATAAACAGAATATAAATAAAATAATGTAAATTTGTATGAAAATAAAAATGCAAAATACCCATAAAATAAAGCATATTTTTATAAAAATACATATACAAAAATACACATACTATAATTAAATTTGTATGAAAATTAATATACAAAATCCATATACAATAAGGTAAATTTGTATTGAAAAAATATGCAAAATACACATAAAACAGTGTAAATTTATTTCAAAATCTATATACGAATACTCTTAAATCAACGTAGATTTCTATAGAAATATATATACAAAATACACATCAAATGATGTAAACACGTATAAAAATATATATATAAAATACACATTAAATAATGTAAATTCGCGTCAAAATAAATAAACAAAATATCAATAAAAGAATGTGTATTTGTATGAAAATAGATACACAATATACACGTTGTTTTATGTGTATTCGTATATATATTTTGAAACAAATTTACACTGTTTTATTTGTATTTTGCATTTTTTTTCAATACAAATTTACCTTTTTGTATGTGTGCATTTTGTATATTAATTTTAATACAAATCTAATTATTCTATATGTATTTTTGTATATGTATTTTTTTTTAAAAAATATGCTTTATCTAATGGGTATTTTGCATCTTTATTTTCATACAAATTTAAATTATTTTATTGATATTCTGTGTACTTATGTTGATACGATTTTACATTATTCTATGTATAACAAAAATAAATATATACAAAAATACACAAAAATAATTTAAATTTGTTTGAAAATAGATATGCAAAATATGTGTATTTTGTATATATATTTCAATTTAAATTTAGCTTATTTTGTGTGTATTTTGTATATATTTTCATACAAATTTAATTACTTCTGTGTATTTTTGTATATAGTTTTATATAAATTTACGTTATTTTATGTGTATTTTGTATATTTATATTTATACAAATACACATTCTTTTATTGGTATTTTTTTTATTTATTTTGATACGAATTTACATTATTTTATGTGTATTTTGTATACATTTTTTTATACGTAATTGCTTCATTTTATGTGTATTTTGTATATATATTTTTATAGAAATCTACGTTATTTTATGTGTATTCGTATATATATTTTGAAACAAATTTACATTGTTTTATATGTATTTTGCATATCTATTTCAATACAAATTTACCTTAGGCTGCGTTTACACCAAGCACGTCGCGTCCCGTCACGTCACGTCACGTCACGTCAAGTCATGAATCGCCACCCCAGTTTAACACTGATTTGTATGGATATTTGAAAAATGCGTTTACACCGGTTCCGTCCAGTCACGTCACGTCACGCCGCGTCGCGTCGCTTCAAGTCAATATATAGAGCTGGTTCTATTTTTCACCTGACGTGACGTGACGTGACGTGACGGGACGCGACGTGCTTGGTGTAAACGCAGCCTTATTGTATGTGTTTTTTGTATATTTATTTTAATACAAATTTAATTTTTTGATGTGTATTCTGGTATATATATTTTTATAAATAAAAAAATGCGTTATTTTATGGGTATTTTGCTTCTTTATTTTCATACAAATTTACATTATTTTATTAATATTCTGTGTATTTATTTTGATACGATCTTACATTATTCTATTTGTGTTTTGTACATATTTTTTTATACAGATTTACGTTTTTTTATAAAATTATTGATACCAAAATACATATAAAATATTTAAATTTGTATTAAAATAAATATACAAAATGCACATACAAAAAGGTAAATTTGTATTGAAATAGATATGCAAAATACATATAAAATAATGTAAATTTGTTTCAAAATATATATACGAATACACATAAAATAACGTAGATTTCTATAAAATACATATACAAAATACATATAAAATTAAGTAAATACGTATAAAAAAAATGTATACAAAATTCACATAAAATAATGTAAATTCGTATAAATGTAAATAAACAATATACCAATAAAAGAATGTGTATTTGTATAAATATAAATATACAAAATGCACATAAAATAACGTAAATTTATATAAAACTATGTACATAAAATAACGCAAATTTCCATAATAAATATATGTACAAAAATGAGCATAAAATAAATTTGCATAAAAATATATATACAAAACACACATTAGATAATGTAAATGAGTATAAAAATATGTATAGAAAGTACCTATGAAGTAATCTAAATTCGTGTCGAGTTAAATTATGAAAATACCAATAAAATAATGTAGTTTTGGATGAAAATATATATACAAAATACACATAAAGTAACATAAATACAAATACAAATATACGCATAAAATATTGTATTTTGTATATACATTTCAATTCAAATTTAGCTTATTTTATCTGTATTTTGTATATCTATTTTCGTACGAATTTAATTACTTCTGTGTATTTTTGTATAGTTTTATACAAATTTCCGTTATTTTATGTGTATTTTGTATATTTATATTTATACAAATACACATTCTTTTATTGGTATTTTGTTTATTTATTTTGATACGAATTTACATTATTTTATGTGTATTTTGTATACATTTTTTTTATACGTATTTACTTCATTTTTATGTGTATTTTGTATATATATATTTTTTTATACAAATCTACGTTATTTTATGAGTATTCGTATATATATTTTGAAACAAATTTACATTGTTTTATATGTATTTTGCATATCTATTTCAAGACAGATTTACCTTATTTTATGTGTATTTTGTATAATTATTTTAATACAAATTAATTTTTTCATGTGTATTTTGGTATATATATTTTTATAAAAAAATGAGTTATTTAATGGGTAATTTGCACCTTTATTTTCATACGAATTTACATTGTTTTATTAATATTCTGTGTATTTATTTTGATACGATTTTACATTATTCTATTTGTGTTTTGTATATATTTTTTTATACATATTTACATTATTTAATGTGTATTTGTATATTTTAAAACAAATTTACGTTATTTTATGCGCATCTGTTAAAATATTTTGATACAAATTTACATTATTTTATGTATTTTGTATATATATTTCAATACAAATTTAGTTTATTTTATTTATATTTTGTATATCTATTTTCATTCGTATCAAAATAAATAAACAAAATAGCAATAAAATAATGTAAATTTGTATGAGAAAACATATACAAATACACATAAAATAACGCAAATTTCTAAAATAATATATGTACAAAAATGCACATAAAATAAAGTAAATTTGCATAAAAATGTATATACAAAACACACATTAAATAAAGTAAATGCGTACATTAAATAACCTAAATTTGTATAAACCTATATACAAAAATACACAAAAATATTTAAAATTTGTATGAAAAGAAATAGACAAAATACACAAAATTAGGTAAATTTGTATTGAAATACATATAAAAAATACACATAGAATAATGTAAATTTGAATGAAAATATATAAACAAATACACTTAAAATAACGTAAATTTGTATAAAATATATATGCAAGATACACATTAAATAATGTAAATGTGTATAAAAAAATATATACAAAAAAGAAATAGAATAATGTAAAATCCTATCAATATAAATACACAGAATATCAATAAAATAATGTAAATTTGTATGAAAAGAAAGATGCAAAATTCCTATATAATAGCGCATTTTTTATAAAAATATATATACCAAAATACACATAAAATATTTAAATTTGTATGGAAATAAATATACAAAATGCATATACAGTAAGGTAAATATGTATTGAAAAAGATATTCAAAAATACATATAAAACAAAGTAAATTTGTTTCAAAATATATATACGAATACAAATAAAATAACGTAGATTTCTATAGAAATATATATACAAAATACACATGAAATTACGTAAATACGTATAAAAATATATATACAAAATACATATCTAGGTAAATTCGTGTCAAAATAAATAAACAAAATATCATGAAAAGAATGTGTATTTGCATGAAAATAAATAATAGATAATAAATTTGTATGAAATATATATGCATGATACACATTAAATAATGTAAATATGTATAAAAAAATATATACAAAAAACAAATAGAATAATGTGAAATCGTAACAAAATTAATACACCGAATATTAATAAAATAATGTAAATTTGTATGAAAATAAAGATGCAAAATTCCCATCAAATAGCGCATTTCTTATAAAAATATATACCAAAATACACATAAAATATTTAAATTTGTATTGAAATAAATATACAAAATGCACATACAATAAGGTAAACTTGTATTGAAAGAGATATGCAAAAATACATATAAAACAATGTAAATTTGTTTCAAAATATATATACGAATACACATAAAATGACGTAGATTTCTATAAAAATATATACACAAAATACACATAAAATTAAGTAAATACGTATAAAAATAGATATACAAAATACACATAGAATAATGTAAAATTGTTTAAAAAAAAATAAACAGAATATAAATAAAATAATGTAAATTTGTATGAAAATAAAAATGCAAAATACCCATAAAATAAAGCATATTTTTATAAAAATACATATACAAAAATACAAATACCATAATTAAATTTGTATTAAAATTAATATACAAAATCCATATACAATAAGGTAAATTTGTATTGAAAAAATATGCAAAATACACATAAAACAGTGTAAATTTATTTCAAAATCTATATACGAATACTCATAAATCAACGTAGATTTCTATAGAAATATATATACAAAATACACATCAAATGATGTAAACACGTATAAAAATATATATATAAAATACACATTAAATAATGTAAATTCGCGTCAAAATAAATAAACAAAATATCAATAAAAGAATGTGTATTTGTATGAAAATAGATATACAATATAAACGTTATTTTATGTGTATTCGTATATATATTTTGAAACAAATATACACTGTTTTATTTGTATTTTGCATTTTTTTTTCAATACAAATTTAACTTTTTGTATGTGTGCATTTTGTATATTAATTTTAATACAAATCTAATTATTCTATATGTATTTTTGTATATGTATTTAAAAAAAAAAATGCTTTATCTAATGGGTATTTTGCATCTTTATTTTCATACAAATTTAAATTATTTTATTGATATTCTGTGTACTTATTTTGATACGATTTTACATTATTCTATGTATAACAAAAATAAATATATACAAAAATACACAAAAATAATTTAAATTTGTTTGAAAATAGATATGCAAAATATGTGTATTTTGTATATATATTTCAATTTAAATTTAGCTTATTTTGTGTGTATTTTGTATATATTTTCATACAAATTTAATTACTTCTGTGTATTTTTGAATATAGTTTTATATAAATTTACGTTATTTTATGTGTATTTTGTATATTTATATTTATACAAATACACATTCTTTTATTGGTATTTTTTTAATTTATTTTGATACGAATTTACATTATTTTATGTGTATTTTGTATAAATTGTTTTATACGTAATTGCTTCATTTTATGTATGAGAAAACATATAAAAATACACATAAAATAACGCAAATTTCTAAAAAAATATGTGTACAAAAATGCACATAAAATAAAGTAAATTTGCATAAAAATATATATACAAAACACACATTAAATAAAGTAAATGCGTACATAAAATAACCTAAATTTGTATAAAACTATATACAAAACTACACAAAAATATTTAAAATTTGTATGAAAAGAAATATACAAAATACACATAAAATTAGGTAAATTTGTATGGAAATACATATACAAAATACACATAAAATAATGTAAATTTGAATGAAAATACATAAACATATACACTTAAAATAACGTAAATTTGTATAGAAAAATATATACAAAACACAAATAGAATAATGTAAAATCGTATCAAAATAAATACACAGAATATTAATAAAATAATGTAAGTTTGTATGAAAATAAAGAGGCAAAATACCCATAAAATAACGCATTTTTTTATTTATAAAAATATATATACCAAAATACACATAAAAAAATTAGATTTGTATTAAAATAAATATATAAAAAACACATACAATAAGGTAAATTTGTATTGAAATAGATACGCAAAATGCATATAAAGCAATGTAAATTTGTTTCAAAATATGTATACGAATACACATAAAATAACGTAGATTTCTATAAATATATATATACAAAATACACATAAAATGAAGTAAATACGTATAATAAAAAGTATACAAAATACACATAAAATAATGTAAAGTCGTATCAAAATAAATAAACAAAATGCCAATAAAAGAATGTGTATTTGTATAAATATAAATATACAAAATACACATAAAATAACGTAAATTCATATAAAACTATATACATAAATACACAGAAGTAATTAAATTTGTATGAAAATATATACAAAATACACACAAAATAAGCTAAATTTGAATTGAAATATATATACAAAATACATGAAATAGAGTAAATTTATATCAAAATATTTATACAAATACACATATAATAACGTAAATTTGTATGAAAATATATAAACAAAATACACATTAAATAATGTAAATACGTATAAAAAAATGTGTACAAATTACACATATAATCATGTAATTCGTATCAAAATAAATAAACAAAATACCAATAAAATAATATAAATTTGTATGAGTAAACGTGTATGTTGCATATTTTTTCAATTCAAATTTACCTTATTATATACGTATTTTGTATATTAATTTTAATACATATTTAATTATTCGATGTGTATTTTTGTATCTGTATTTTTATAAACATATATTTTATTTTTTGGGTATTTTGCATCTTTATTATCATACAAATATACATTATTTTATTGATATTCTGCTCATTCATTTCGATACGAATTGACATTATTCTATGTGTATTTTGTATATATTTTTCATACAAATTTACATTATTTTATGTGTATTTGTTTATATATTTTGACACAAATTTACAATATTTTATGGGTATTTTGTATATATATTTCAAAAGAAATTTACCTAGTTTTATGTGTATTTTGAATATCTATTTTCATACAAACTCAAATTATTTTTATGTATTTTTGTATATATTTCAATACAAATTTTAGTTAGGTTATGTGTATT
The DNA here is from genome assembly GCF_024679095.1 of Eriocheir sinensis. Lineage (NCBI taxonomy): Eukaryota > Metazoa > Arthropoda > Malacostraca > Decapoda > Varunidae > Eriocheir > Eriocheir sinensis. The sequence goes on along the minus strand of NW_026111295.1, from coordinate 200,918 downwards.
TTGTAAATCTATTTTCATTCAAATATATATTATTTTATTGGTATTTTGTTCATTTATATTGATACGAATTTACATAATTTTATTTGTACTTTGTATATATATTTTTATACGCATTTACATTATTTAATATTTATTTTGAATATATAATTTTATACAAATTCATGGTATTTTATGTGAATTTCTATATATATTTTCATAGAAATTTACATTATTTTATGTGTATTTTGTTCATATATTTCATTACAAATTTACCTTATTTTATGTTTATTTTGTATGTGTACTTTGTACATTTATATTTATACAAATACACATTTTTTTATTGGTATTTTGTTTATTTATTTTGTTTCGAATTTACATTATTTTATGTGTATTTTGTTTACATTTTTTTATACGTATTTACTTAAATTTCTGTGTATTTTGTATATATATATTTTTTTGAAATCTACGTTATTTGATTTGTACATATATTTTGAAACAAATTTACATTGTTTTATATGTACAATAAGGTAAATTTGTATTGAAATAGATATGCAAAATACATATAAAGCAATGTAAATTTGTTTCAAAATATGTATACGAATACACATAAAATAACGAAGATTTCTATAAAAAATATATATACAAAATACACATAAAATGAAGTAAATACGTATAAAAAAATGTATGCAAAATACGCATAGAATAATGTAAATTCGTATCAAAATAAATAAACAAAATACAAATAAAAGAATGTGTATTTGTATAAATATAAATATCCAAAATACACATAAAATAACGTAAATTTATATAAAACTATATACAAAAATACACAGAAGTAATTAAATTTGTATGAAAATATATACAAAATACACACAAAATAAGCTAAATTTGAATTGAAATATATATAAAAATACATGAAATAAAGTAAATTTGTATCAAAATATTTATACAAATACACATATAATAACGTAAATTTGTATGAAAATATATAAACAAAATACACATTAAATAATGTAAATACGTATTAAAAAATGTGTACAAAATACACATATAATCATGTAATTCGTATCAAAATAAATAAACAAAAATCCAATAAAATAATATAAATTTGTATGAGTAAACGTGTATAAATATAAATGTACAAAATACACATACAAAATAAACATAAAATAAGGTAAATTTGTAATGAAATATATGTACAAAATACACATAAAATAATGTAAATTTATATGAAAATATATATACAAATACACATAAAATACCATGAATTTGTATAAAATTATACATTCAAAATAAATATTAAATAATGTAAATGCGTATAAAAATATATATAAAAAGTACATATAAAATAATGTAAAATCGTATCAATATAAATGAACAAAATACCAATAAAATAATATATATTTGAATGAAAATAGATTTACAAAATACACATAACCTAACTAAAATTTGTATTGAAATATATACAAAAATACATAAAAATAATTTGAGTTTGTATGAAAATAGATATTCAAAATACACATAAAACTAGGTAAATTTCTTTTGAAATATATATACAAAATACCCATAAAATATTGTAAATTTGTGTCAAAATATATAAACAAATACACATAAAATAACGTAAATTTGTATGAAAAATATATACAAAATACACATAGAATAATGTCAAATCGTATCAAAATGAATGAGCAGAATATCAATAAAATAACGTAAATTTGTATGAAAATAAAGATGCAAAATACCCATAAAATAAAGCATATTTTTATAAAAATACATATACAAAAATTTACATTATTTGATATGTATTTTGTATATATATTTTTATACGTATTTACATAATTTCATATGTATTTTGTATATATATTTCTATAGAAATCTACTTTATTTTATGTGTATTCGTATATATATTTTGAAACAAATTTATATTGTTTTATATGTATTTTTGAATATCTCTTTTAATACAAATTTACCTTACTGTACTTAACAGGCAGGACACGAGTATATTACTACAGGAGATTGGCAGGGCGAGTATGAGTAGAAATGTCTGCGTAATGGGGGACTTTAATTATAGGAATATAGACTGGGAAGATCTAGTGGGTGACCTGGAAGCCGAGGACTTTCTTGAAGTTATACAAGATAATTTCCTTAAGCAGGTAGTTACTGAGCCTACCAGAGGAGATAACATATTAGGCTTAGTCCTAACCAATAATGGGAACTTGCTACGTGAGTTGGAGGTGGGCGGAGAGTTAGGAAATAGTGATCACAGAACGGTTCGTTTAGGCTTAGACTGGGCGGTAACCCGCGAACCAAACCCAGTGTTAGTGCCAGATTTTAGAAGAGCAAACTACGAGGGGCTTCGAAGACATCTTGAAGGGGTAAACTGGGATAATTTAGGGATTCATGAGGGCCAGAACTGCGGATTGGAGAGCCAGGAGAACCAGGTAGAAATGTCTTACAATAATTTAGTTAGAGTAATAGTAGAGGGGCAAGAACAGCATATACCACAGCGAGCACTTAGAAAAGAAAACAATGATCCTAAGTGGATGACTCGTGGACTAAAACACGAGATTGGGTTAAAGAAGGGAATTTATCAGAAAATAAAGAATGGGGCAACACATCTCAGGGGCCGGTACGTCGAACTATCTAGATTAGTTAAGAAAAACACCAGGATAGCAAAAAAGAACTATGAGATCAAAGTAGCAAATGAGGCGAAAAGTAATCCTAAGGGCTTCTTTCAGATGTATAGAACAAAAACACGGGAGAAAATTGGACCGCTGAAAACAAACACAGGGGAGCTAGTAGAAAATTACGAAAATATGAGCATATTGTTGAACGACTACTTCCTTTCAGTATTCACACAGGAGGATCGAACGACTATACCGGAAAGAGTTCAGGTGTACGAGGGCGGGGATGGCGATAAATTGAGGGATATAATCATTACCAGGCAAGTAGTTCAGGATGAGATAGATAAGCTTAAGAAGAACAAGTCGCCAAGTCCTGACGGGATATTTCCGAGGGTATTAAAGGAGTTAGGTGATATAATCAGTGACCCACTAACCGACATCTTTAAGATGTCGGTAAATACTGGCTATCAAAATACACATTAAGTAATGTAAATAGGTATAAAAAAATATTTACAAAATACACCAATAATCAAGTCATTCGTATCAAAATAAATAAACAAAAAAATAATTAAATAATGTAAATTTGTATGAGAAAACATATACAAAATACACATAAAATAACGTTTTAAGTTTCTATAAAAATATATGTACAAAAATGCACATAAAATTAGTTTGCATAAAAAAATATATACAAAACACACATTAATGTAAATGAGTATAAAAAATATGTATACAAAATACCTATGAAATAATCTAAATTCGTATCGTGTTAAATTAAGAAAATAACAATAAAATAATGTAGTTTTGGATGAAAAAATATATAGAAAACACACATAAAATAACCTAAATACAAATACAAATATACACATTAAATAATAAAAAAATGAATGAAATAAATATACAAAATAAACATAAGATAAGGTAAATTTGTAATAAAATATATGTAAGAATACACATAAAATAATATAAATTTGTATGAAAATATATATACAAATACACATAAAATAACATGAATTTGTATAAAATTTGTTTCAAAATATATACGAATACACACAATAAAATAACGTAAATTTTTATGAAAATGTATATAAAAAATACACATAAAATAGTTTAAATACGTAGAAAAATATATATACAAAATACACATAAAATAATGTAAATTCGTAAAAAATTAAATACACAAAATTCCAATAAAAGAATGTATATTTGTAGGAAAAGATATATACAAAAAACAAATAAAATAACTAAAATTTGTATAGAAATATATACAAAAAAACACAAAAATAATTTAAATTTATTTGCAAATAGATATGCAAAATACACATAAAGTTAGGCAAATTTGTATTGAAATACATATACAAAACTCACATAAAATAATGTAAATTTGTATGAAAATATATAAACAAATACTTATAAAATCACGTAAATTTGGATAAAATATATATATACAAAATATACATTAAATATTTTAAATATGTATAAAAATATATTATATTATATATATTTTTATTGATATTTGCGTTATTTATGTGTATTTTGTATATGTTTTCTCATAGAAATTTACATTATTTTACTGGTATTTTGTCTATTTATTTTGATACGAATTACATGATTATTTGTGTATTTTTTACATTTTTTTTATACGTATTTACATTATTTAATGTGTATTTTGTTTATACATTTTTATACAAATTTACGTTATTATATGTGTATTTGTATAGGTATTTTGATACAAATTTACATTATTTTATGTATTTTGTATATATATTTCAATTCAAATTTAGCTTATTTTATGTGTATTTTGTATATCTATTTATTTTAATACAAAATCAAATATTTTATGTTTTTTCGTATTTATATTTTTATAAAAAATGCGTTATTTTATGGGTATTTTGCATCTTAATTTTCATACAAATTTACATTATTTTTTTAATATTTTCTGTATTTATTTTGATACGATTTTACATTATAATATTTGTGTTTTGAATATATTTTTTTTATACATATTTACATTATTTAATGTTTTTTTTGTATATATATGTGATACAAATTTACGTTATTTTAAGTCTATATGTTTATATATTTTCATTCAAATTTACATTATTTTTTGTGTATTTTGTATATGTATTTCAATACAAATTTACCTATTTTTATATGTTTTTTGTACATTTATTTTTATACAAGTTTATATTATTTTTGTGTATTTTTGTATATAGTTTTATACAAATTTAGGTTATTTTATGTGTATTTTGTATATCTATTTTCATACAAATACACATTCTTTTCATGATATTTTGTTTATTTATTTTGACACGAAATAGCATTATTTAATGTGTATTTTGTATATATATTTCTATAGAAATCTGCGTTATTTTATGTGTATTCGTATATATATTTTGAAACAAATTTACATTGTTTTATGTGTGTTTTGCATATTTTTTCAACACAAATTTACCTTATTGTATGTGCATTTTGTATATTAATTTTAATACAAATTTGATTAATCTATGTGTATTTTTGTATATGTATTTTTATAAAAATATACTTTATTTTATGGGTATTTTGCATCTTTATTTTCATACAAATTTACATTATTTTATTGATATTCTGTGTATTTATTTTGATATGTTTTTACATTATTCTATGTGTATTTTGTATATATATTTTATATAAAATGTATTTGTTTTCATTTCATACAAATCTACATTATTTTATGTGTTTTTTGTACATGTATTTAAATACAAATTTAACTAGTTATATGTGTATTTTGTATATCTGTTTTGTATGTATATTTTCATAGAAATTTACTCTATTTTATGAGTATTCGTATATATATTTTGATACAAACTTACATTATTAATGTGTATTTTGCATATCTATTTCAATACAAATTTACTTTATTGTACGTGCATTTTGTATATTTATTTTAATACAAATTTAATTATTTTATATGTTTTTTTGTATATATATTTTTATGCAAATATGCGTTATTATATGGATATTTTGCATCTTTATTTTCATACAAATTTACATTATTTTATTGATATTCTCTTTATTTATTTTGATACGATTTAACATTATTCTATGTGTTTTTTGTATATTTTTTTTTATACATATTTACATTATTTAATGTTCATTTTGTATATATATTTTATCCAAATTTACATTATTTTATGTGTATTTATTTATATATTTTCATTCATATTTACATTATTTTATGTATTTTTTGTATATATATTTTTCTACGTATTTAAATTATTTTATGTGTATTTTGTATATACATTTTCATAAAAAAATTACGTTATTTTATTGTGCGTATAAGTATATATTTTGATACAAATTTTATACAAATTCATGTTATTTAATGTGTTATTTAATGTATATTTTCATACAAATGTATATTATTTTATGTGTATTTTTTCATATATTTCATTACAAATTTACCTTATTTTATGTTTATTTTGTATATTTATTTCATTCAATTTCAAATTATTTTGTGTATATTTGTATTTGTATTTAGGTTATTTTATGTGTATTTTGTATATATATTTTCATCCAAAATTACATTATTATATTGGTATTTTCTTAATTTAATTCGATACGAATTTAGATTATTTCATAGGTATTTTGTATACATATTTTTATACTCATTTACATTATCTAATGTGTGTTTTGAATATATATTTTTATGCAAATTTATTTTATGTTCATTTTTGTACATATATTTTTATAGAAATTTGCGTTATTTTATGTATATAGTTTTATATAAATTTACGTTATTTTATGTGCATTTTGTATATTTATATTTATACAAATACACATTCTTTTATTGGTATATTGTTTATTTACATTTATACGATTTTACATTATTTTATGTGTATTTTGTATACATTTTTTTATACGTATTTACTTAATATTATGTGTATTTTGTATATGTATTTTTATAGAAATCTACGTTATTTTATGTGTATTCGTATATATATTTTGAAACAAATTTACATTATTTTATATGTATTTTGCATATCTATTTCAATACAAATTTACCTTATTGTATGTGCATTTTGTATATTTATTTTAATACAAATTCAAATATTTTGTGTGTATTTTGGTATCAATATTTTTATAAAAAAATGCTATTATTTTATAGGTATTTTGCATCATAATTTTCATACAAATTTACATTATTTTATTAATATTATGTGTATATATTTTGATACGATTTTACATTATTCTATTTGTGTTTTGTATATATTTTTTATACATATTTACATTATTTAATGTGTATTTTGATTATATATTTCATACAAATTTACGTTATTTTAAGTCTATATGTTTATATATTTTCATTCAAATTTACATTATTTTTTGTGTATTTTGTATATGTATTTCAATACAAATTTACCTATTTTTATATGTTTTTTGTACATTTATTTTCATACAAGTTTATATTATTTTTGTGTATTTTTGTATATAGTTTTATACAAATTTAGGTTATTTTATGTGTATTTTATATATCTATTTTCATACAAATACACATTCTTTTCATGATATTTTGTTTATTTATTTTGACACGAATTAGCATTATTTAATGTGTATTTTGTATATATATTTCTATAGAAATCTGCGTTATTTTATGTGTATTCGTATATATATTTTGAAACAAATTTACATTGTTTTATGTGTGTTTTGCATATTTTTTCAATACAAATTTACCTTATTGTATGTGCATTTTGTATATTAATTTTAATACAAATTTGATTAATCTATGTGTATTTTTGTATATGTATTTTTATAAAAATATGCTTTATTTTATGGGTATTTTGCATCTTTATTTTCATACAAATTTACATTATTTTATTGATGTTCCGTGTATTTATTTTGATATGTTTTTACATTATTCTATGTGTATTTTGTATATATATTTTATATAAAATGTATTTGTTTTCATTTCATACAAATCTACATTATTTTATGTGTTTTTTGTACATGTATTTAAATACAAATTTAACTAGTTATATGTGTATTTTGTATATCTATTTTGTATGTATATTTTCATAGAAATTTACTCTATTTTATGAGTATTCGTATATATATTTTGATACAAACTTACATAATTACTTACATTGTGTATTTTGCATATCTATTTCAATACAAATTTACTTTATTGTACGTGCATTTTGTATATTTATTTTAATACAAATTTAATTATTTAAATGTTTTTTTGTATATATATTTTTATGCAAATATGCGTTATTATATGGATATTTTGCATCTTTATTTTCATACAAATTTACATTATTTTATTGATATTCTCTTTATTTATTTTGATACGATTTAACATTAATCTATGTGTTTTTTGTATATATTTTTTTTATACATATTTACATTATTTAATGTTCATTTTGTATATATATTTTATCCAAATTTACATTATTTTATGTGTATTTATTTATATATTTTCATTCATATTTACATTATTTTATGTATTTTTTGTATATATATTTTTCTACGTATTTAAATTATTTTATGTGTATTTTGTATATACATTTTCATAAAAAAATTACGTTATTTTATTGTGTGTATAAGTATATTTTGATACAAATTTTATACAAATTCATGTTATTTAATGTGTTATTTAATGTATATTTTCATACAAATGTATATTATTTTATGTGTATTTTTTCATATATTTCATTACAAATTTACCTTATTTTATGTTTATTTTGTATATTTATTTCATTCAATTTTAAATTATTTTATGTGTATATTTGTATTTGTATTTAGGTTATTTTATGTGTATTTTGTATATATATTTTCATCAAAAATTACATTATTATATTGGTATTTTCTTAATTTAATTCGATTCGAATTTAGATTATTTCATAGGTATTTTGTATACATATTTTTATACTCATTTACATTATCTAATGTGTGTTTTGAATATATATTTTTATGCAAATTTATTTTATGTTCATTTTTGTACATATATTTTTATAGAAATTTGCGTTATTTTATGTATATAGTTTTATATAAATTTACGTTATTTTATGTGCATTTTGTATATTTATATTTATACAAATACACATTCTTTTATTGGTATATTGTTTATTTACATTTATACGATTTTACATTATTTTATGTGTATTTTGTATACATTTTTTTATACGTACGTATTTACTTAATATTATGTGTATTTTGTATATGTATTTTTATAGAAATCTACGTTATTTTATGTGTATTCGTATATATATTTTGAAACAAATTTACATTATTTTATATGTATTTTGCATATCTATTTCAATACAAATTTACCTTATTGTATGTGCATTTTGTATATTTATTTTAATACAAATTCAAATATTTTGTGTGTATTTTGGTATCAATATTTTTATAAAAAATGCGTTATTTTATAGGTATTTTGCATCATAATTTTCATACAAATTTACATTATTTTATTAATATTATGTGTATATATTTTGATACGATTTTACATTATTCTATTTGTGTTTTGTATATATTTTTTATACATATTTACATTATTTAATGTGTATTTTGATTATATATTTCATACAAATTTACGTTATTTTAAGTCTATATGTTTATATATTTTCATTCAAATTTACATTATTTTTTGTGTATTTTGTATATGTATTTCAATACAAATTTACCTATTTTTATATGTTTTTTGTACATTTATTTTCATACAAGTTTATATTATTTTTGTGTATTTTTGTATATAGTTTTATACAAATTTAGGTTATTTTATGTGTATTTTGTATATCTATTTTCATACAAATACACATTCTTTTCATGATATTTTGTTTATTTATTTTGACACAAATTAGCATTATTTAATGTGTATTTTGTATATATATTTCTATAGAAATCTGCGTTATTTTATGTGTATTTTGTATATACATTTTCATAAAAAAAATACGTTATTTTATTGTGTGTATAAGTATATATTTTGATACAAATTTTATACAAATTCATGTTATTTAATGTGCATTTTGTATATTATTTTAATACAAATTTAATTATTTTATGTGTATTTTTGTATATATTTTATTACAAATTTGCTTTATTTTATGTTTATTTTGTATCTTTATTTCATACAATTTACATTATTTTATGTGTATATTTGTATTTGTATTTACATTATTCTATGTGTATTTTGTATATATATTTTATATAAAATTACATTATTATATTGGTATTTTCATTTAATTGATACAAATTTACATTATTTTATGTGTATTTTGTATACATATTTATATACAAATTTACATTATCTAATGTGTATTTTGTATATATATTTTATTCAAATTTGCTTATTTTATGTTCATTTTGTATATATATTTTCATAGAAATTTATGTTATTTTATGTATATAGTTTTATACAAATTTACGTTATTGTATGTGTATTTTGTATATTTATATTTATACAAATACACATTCTTTTATTGGTATTTTGTTTATTTATTTTGATACGATTTTACATTATTTTATGTGTATTTTGTATACATTTTTTATACGTATTTAGTTAATATTATGTGTATTTTGTATATATTTTTATAGAAATCTATGATATTTTATGTGTATTCGTATATATATTTTGAAACAAATTTACATTGTTTTATATGTATTTTGCATATCTATTTCAATACAAATTTACATTATTTTATATGCATTTTGTATACTTATTTTAATACAAATTCAAATATTTTATATGTATTTTGGTATCTATAGTTTTATAAAAAAATGCGTTATTTTTATAGGTATTTTGCATCTTTATTTTCATACAAATTTACATTATTTTATTAATATTCTGTGTATATATTTTGATACGATTTTACATTATTCTATTTTTGTTTTGTATATATATTTTTTATACTTATTTACATTATTCAATGTGTATTTTGTAAATATATTTGATATATATTTACGTTATTTTATGTGTATATGTTTATATATTTTCATTCAAATTTACATTATTTTATGTGTATTTTTTACATGTATTTCAATACAAATCTACCTAATTTTATGTGTATTTTGTATATCTATTTTCATACAAATTTAAAGTATTTTTGTGTATTTTGTAGTTTTATACAAATTTAGGTTATTTTATGTATTTTGTATATTTATTTTCATACAAATCTACATTATTTTATTGGTATTTTGTTTATTTATTTTGATACGAATTTACATTTTTTCACTAGTATTTTGTATATATATTTTTATACGTATTTACATTATTTAATGTGTATTTTGTATATATATTTCTATAGAAATCTAAGTTATTTTCTGTGTCTTCGTATATAGATTTTGAAACAAATTTACATTCTTATGTGTATTTTGCATATTTTTTCAATACAAATTTACCTTATTGTATGTGCATTTTCTATATTAATTTTAATACAAATTTAATTATTCTATGTGTATTTTGTATATGTATTTTTTTTTTAATTATGGTTTATTTTATGGGTATTTTGCATCTTTATTTTCATACAAATTTACATCATATTATTAATATTCTGTATACATTTTGATATGTTTTTGTATATTTTTGTGTATTTTGTATAAATTTTTATACAAATTTACGTTATTTTATGTATTTGTTTATATATATTGTCATAAATTTAGAATATTTTTTTTGTATTTTGTTTATACATTTCAATACAAATTTACCTAGTTTTATGTGTATTTTGTATATCTATTTTCATACAAATTCAAATTATTTTATGTATTTTGGTATTTATTTTGATACAAATTTTAGTTATTTTATGTGTATTTTGTCAATTTATTTTCATACAAATTTACATTATTTTATTAATTTTTTGTATATTTATTTTGATACAATTTACATTATTTTATATGTATTTTGTATATATATTTTATACATATATACATAATATAATATTTATTTTTAATATATATTTTTATACAAATTCATTATTTTATGTGTATTTGAATATATATTTTCATAAAATTTAACATTATTCATGTGTATTTTGTATATATTTATTTACAAATTTACTTTATTTTATGTTTATTTTTTATGTTTATTTTTTATATTTATATTTATAAAAATAAAAATTATTTTATTTTTATTTTTTTTATTTATTTTAAATCGAATTTTCATTATTTTATGTGTATTTTGTATACATTTTTTTATACGTATTTACTTTATTTTATGTGTATTTTGTATATATATTTTTATAGAAATCTACGTTATTTTATGTGTATTCGTATATATATTTTGAAACAAATTTACATTGTTTTATATGTATTTTGCATATATATTTCAATACAAATTTACATTATTGTATGTGCATTTTGTATATTTATTTGAATACAAATTTAAATATTTTATGTGTATTTTGGTATTTATATATTTTATAAAATATGTGTTATTTTATGTGTATTTTGCATCTTTATTTTCATACAAATTTACATTATTTTATTGATATTCTGTGTATTTATTTTAATACGATTTTACATTATTTACACTATGTGTATTTTGTATATATTTTTTATACATATTTACATTATTTAATGTGTATTTTGTATATATATTTTATACAAATTTACTTTATTTGATTTGTATTTGTATATACATTTTTATACAAATTTACATTATTTTATGTGTTTGAATATATATTTAAATACAAATATAATTTTATGTATTTTGTATATTTATTTTCATACAAATTTAAACTATTTTGTGTATTTTTGTATATAGTTTTATACAAATTTAGGTTATTTTATGTGTATTTTGTATATTTATACAAATACACATTCTTTTATTGATATTTTGTTTATTTATTTTGACGAATTTACATTATTTTATGTGTATTTTGTATGTATTTATTTTACATCATTTTTTTGTATACGTATTTACTTCATTTTATATGTATTTTGTATATATATTTTTATAGAAATCTACGTTATTTTATGTGTATTCGTATATATATTTTGAAACAAATTTACATTGTTTTATATGTATTTTGCATATCTATTTCAATACAAATTTACCTTATTGTATGTCTATTTTGTATATTTATTTTAATACAAATTTAATTTTTATATGTGTATATTTGTATATATATTTTTATAAAAAAAGGCGTTATTTATTGGATATTTTGCTTCTTTATTTTCATACAAATTTACATTATTTTATTAATATTCTGTGTATTTATTTTGATACGATTTTACATTATTCTATTTGTGTTTTGTATATATTTTTTTATACATATTTACATTATTTAATGTGTATTTTGTATATATATTTTATACAAATTTACGTTATTTTAAGTGTATTTGTTTATATATTTTCATTCAAATTTACATTATTTTATGTGTATTTTGTATATGTATTTAAATACAAATTTACCTAATTTTATGTGTATTTTGTATATTTATTTTCATACAAATTTAAACTATTTTTGTGTATTTTTGTATATAGTTTTATACAAATTTAGGTTATTTTATGTGTATTTTGTATATCTCACACAAATACACATTCTTTTATTGATATTTTGTTTATTTATTTTGACGCGAATTTACATTATTTGATGTGTATTTTGTATGTATTTATTTTTATACGTATTTACATCATTTCATGTGTATTTTGTATACGTATTTACTTCATTTCATGTGTTTTGTGAATATATATTTTTATAGAAAATACGTTATTTTATGTGTATTCGTATATATATTATGAAACAAATTAACATTGTTTTATATGTATTTTGCATATCTATTTCAATACAAATTTACCTTATGGTATGTGTATTTTGAATATTTATTTTAATACAAATTTAATTTTATATGTGTATATTTGTATATATATTTTTATAAAAAAAGGCGTTATTTATTGGGTATTTTGCTTCTTTATTTTCATACAAATTTACATTATTTTATTAATATTCTGTGTATTTATTTTGATACGATTTTACATTATTCTATTTGTGTTTTGCATATATTTTTTTAAACATATTTACATTATTTAATTTGTATTTTATATATATTTTTACAAATTTACGTTATTTTAAGTTTATTTGTTTATGTATTTTATTCAAATTTACATTATTTATATGTATTATTTTGTATATGTATCTCAATACAAATTTACCTAATTTTATGTGTATTTTGTATATTTATTTTCATACAAATTCAAATTATATTTGTGTATTTTCGTATATAGCATGTACATTATTTAATGTGTGTTTTGTGTTTATATTTTTATGCAAATTTACTTTATTTTATGTTCATTTTTGTATATATATTTTTATAGAAATTTGCGTTATTTTATGTGTATTTTGTATATGTTTTCTCAAACAAATTTACATTATTTTAGTGGTATTGTGTTTATTTATTTTGATACGAATTACATTATTATAAGTGTATTTTGTCCATTTTTTTAATGTGTTTTTTGTATATTTATATTTATACAAATACACATTCTTGTATATTATTTTTTTTATTTATTTTGATTCAATTTACATTATTTTATGTGTATTTTTTATACATTTTTTAATACGTATTTACTTAATTTATGTATTTTGTATATATATTTTAATACAAATTCAATTATTTTATGTGTATTTTGGTACATATATTTTTATAAAAAATGCGTTATTTTATGGGTATTTTGTATTTTAATTTTCATACAGATTTATATTATTTTATCAACATTCTGTGTATTTATTTTGATACGATTTTACATTATTCTATTTGTGTTTTGGATATATTTTCTTATATATATTTACATTATTTAATGTGTATTTTGTATATATATTTTATACAAATTTACATTATTTTAAGTGTATTTGTTTATATATTTTCATTAAAATTTACACTATTTTAAGTGTATTTTGTATATGTATTTAAATACAAATTTACCTAATTTTATGTGTATTTTGTATATTTATTTTCATAAAAATTTTAATTATTTTTGTGTATTTTATAATATAGTTTTATACAAATTTAGGTTATTTCATATGTATTTTGTAAGTCTATTTTCATACAAATACACTTTCTTTTATTGATATTTTGTTTATTTATTTGACGCGAATTTACATTATTTAATGTGTATTTTGTATATATATTTTTATTCGTGTTTACATCATTTCATGTGTATTTTGTAAATATATTTCTACAGAAATCTACGTTATTTTATGTATATTCGTATATATATTTTGAAATAAATTTACATTGTTTTATGTGTATTTTGTATATTTTTTCAATACAAATTTACCTTATTGTATGTGCATTTTGTATATTAATTTTAATACAATTTTAATTATTCTATGTGTATTTTTGTGCATTTTTTTTTTTTTAAATATGCTTCATTTTTCTTTATTTTCATACAAATTTACATTATTTTATTGATATTCTTTGTATTTATTTTGATTAGATTTTACATTATTCTATGTGTATATATATATATATATATATATATATATATATATATATATATATATATATATATATATATATATATATATATATATATATATATATATATATATATATATATATATATATATATATACGTTACTTTATGTGTATTTTTTTTCATTTCATACAAATTTACATTATTTTATGTTAATTTTGTATATGTATTTAAATACAAATTTAACTAATTATATGTGTATTTTGTATATCTATTTTCATACAAATTGAAATTATTTTTTGTGTATTTTTGTATATATTTTTATATAAATTTTCGTTACTCTAGGTGTATTTTGTATATTTATTTTCCTACAAATATACGTTCTTTTATCGGAATTTTGTTTATTTATTTTGATACGAATTTACATTATTTATGTGTATTTTGCATATCTATTTCAATACAAATTTACTTTATTATATGTGCATTTTGTATATTTATTTTAATACAAATTTAATTATTTTATATGTATTTTTGTATATATATTTTTATACAAATATGCGTTATTAGATGGGTATTTTGCATCTTTATTTTCATACAAATTTACATTATCTTAATGATATTCTGTTTATATATTTTGATACGATTTAACATTATTTGATGAGTATTTTGTATATATATTTTTATACATATTTAAAATGTTTAATGTATATTTTGTATATATATTTTATCCAAATTTACGTTATTTTATGTTTATTTGTTTATATATTTTTATACAAATTTACATTATTTTATGTGTGTTTGTATATGTATTTCAATACAAATTTGCCTAAGTTTATTTGTATTTTGCATATTTATTTTCAAACAAATTTAAACTATTTTTGTGTATTTTTGTATATATTTTTATACAAATTTTAGTTATTTTATTTGTATTTTGTATATATATTTTCCTACAAATATACATTCTTTTATTGGAATTTAAATTATTTTATGAGTATTTTGTATATATATTTTTCTACGTATTTACATTTTTTATGTTTATTTTGTATATATATTTTCTTAAAAATTTACGTTATTTTATTGTGTGTATTCGTATATATTTTGATACAAATTTTAAACAAATTCATGTTATTTTATGTGTATTTGGATATATATTTCCATACAAATTTACATTATTTGATGTGTATTTTGTACATATATTTTATTACAAATTAACCTTATTTTATGCTTATTTTATATATTTATTTCATTCAATTTTAAATTATTTTATGTGAATATTTGTATTTGTGTTTAGGTTATTTTATGTGTATTTTCAATATATATTTTCATCCATAATTACATTATTTTATTGGTATTTTGTTAATTTAATTCGATACTAATTTAGATTATTTTATAGGTATTTTGTATACATATTTTTATACGCATTTACATTATTTTATGTGTGCTTTGTATATATATTTTAATGCAAATTTACTTTATTTTACGTGCATTTTTGTACATATATTTTTATAAAAATTTGCGTTATTTTATGTGTATTTTGTATATATTTTCTCATATAAATTTACATTAACTTATTGGTATTTTGATTATCTATTTTGATACGAGTTACATTATTATATGTGTATTTTATACATATTTTTTATACGTATTTAAAGTATTTCATGAGTATTTTGTTTATATATTTTTATACAAATTTGCGTTATTAAGTGGGTATTTGTATAAATATTTTGATACAAATTTACATTATTTTATGTATTTTGTATATATATTTCAATTCAAATTTAGCTTATTTTATGTGTATTTTGTATATATGTTTTCATATAAATTTAATTACTTCTGTGTATTTTTTGTATATAGTTTTATACAAATTTACGTTATTTTATGTGTATTTTGTATATTTATATTTATACAAATACACATTCTTTTATAGGTATTTTGTTTATTTATTTTGACTCGAATTTACATTATTTTATGTGTATTTTGAATACATTTTTTTAAACGTATTTACTTAATTTTAAATGTATTTTGTGTATATATTTTTATAGAAATCTACGTTATTTTATGTGTTTTCGTATATATATTTTAAAACAAATTTACATTGTTTTATATGTATTTTTTAATATCTCTTTCAATACAAATTAACTTACTTTATGTGCATTTTGTATATTTATTTCAATACAAATTTAAATATTTTATGTGTATTTTGGTATATATATTTTTTTTAAATATGTGCAATTTTATGGGAATTTTCCCTCGTTATTTTTATTCAAATTTACATTATTTTATTGATATTCTGTGTATTTATTTTGATACGATTTTACATTATTCTATTTGTTTTTTGTATATTCTTTTTATACACATTGACATTATTTAATGTGTAACTTGCATATATATTTTATACAAATTTACGCTATTTTAAGTGTATTTGTTTATATTTTTTCATTCAAATTTACATTATTTTATGTGTATTTTGTATATATATTTCAATACAAATTTACCTAATTTTATGTGTACTTTCAATATTTCTTTTCATACAAATGTAAATTATTTTTGAGTATTTTTGTATATGGTTTTATACAAATTTAGGTTATTTTATGTACGCATTTATATTATTTAATGTGTGTTTTGTATACATATTTTTATGCAAATTTACCTTATTTTATATGCATTTTTGTACATATATTTTCATAGAAATATGCGTTATTTTATGTGCTTTTGTAAATGTTTTCTCATACAAATTTACATTATTTTATTGCTATTTTGTTTATTTATTTTGATACGAATTACATGATTATATATGTATTTTGTACATATTTTTTATATGTATTTACATTACCTAATATGTATTTTGTTTATATATTTTTAAACAAATGCTCGTTATTATATGTATTTGTATAAATATTTTGATACAAATTTACATTGTTTTATGTATTTTGTATATACATTTCAATTCAAATTTAGCTTATTTCATCTGTATTTTGTATATCTATTTTCATACAAATTTAATTACTTCTTTGTATTTTTGTATATAGTTTTATACAAATTTACGTTATTTTATGTTTATTTTGTATATTTATATTTATACAAATACACATTCTTTTATTGGTATTTTGTTGATTTATTTTCATACGATTTTACATTATGTTATGTGTATTTTGTAAAAAAATTTAATACGTATTTACTTCATTTTATGTGTATTTTGTATATATTTTTATAGAAATCTGCGTTATTTTATGTGTATTCGTATATATATTTTGAAACAAATTTACATTGTTTTATATGTATTTTGCATATCTATTTCAATACAAATTTACCTTATTGTATGTGAATTTTTATATTCATTTTAATACAAATTTTAATATTTTATGTGTATTTTGGTATATATATTTTTATAAAAAAATGCGTTATTTTATGGGTATTTTGCATCTTTATTTTCATACAAATTTACATTATTTTATTAATATTCTGTGTATTTATTTTGATACGATTTTACATTATTCTATTTATTTACATTATTTGAGTTGTATTTTGTATATATATTTGATACAAATTTACGTTGTTTTCAGTGTATATGTTTATATATTCTCATTCAAATTTACATTATTTCATGTGTATTTTGTATATGTATTTCAATACAAATTTACCTAATTTTATGTGTATTTTGTATATTTATTTTCATACAAATTCAAATTATATTTGTGTATTTTCGTATATAGTTTTATACAAATTTAGGTTATTTTATGTGTATTTTGTATATCTATTTTTATACAAATACACACTCTTTTATTGATATTTTGTTTATTTATTTTGACGCGAATTTGCATTATTTAATGTGTATTTTGTATATATATTTTTATACGTATTTACATCATTTCATGTGTATTTTGTATATATATTTCTATAGAAATCTACGTTATTTTATGTGTATTCGTATATAGATTTTGAAACAAATTTACACTTTTATGTGTATGTTGCATATTTTTTCAATACATATTTACCTTATTGTATATGCATTTTGTATATTAATTTTAATACAAATTTAAATATTCTATCTGTATTTTTTGTATATGTATTTTTATAAAAATATGCTTTATTTTATGGTTATTTTGCATCTTTATTTTCATACAAATTTACATTATTTTATTGATATTCTGCTCATTCATTTTAATAAGATTTTTTGTATATTTTTTGTATTTTGTATATATTTTTCATACAAATACAATATTTTATGGGTATTTTTTATATATATTTCAAAACAAATTTACCTAGTTTTATGTGTATTTTGTATATCTATTTTAATACAAACTCAAATTATTTCTATGTATTTTTTTATATATTTTAATACAAATTTTACTTATGTTATGTGTATTTTGTAAATTTTTTTTCATTCAAATATATATTATTTTATTGGTATTTTGTTGATTTATATTGATACGAATTTACATTATTTTATATGTACTTTGTATATATATTTTTATATGCATTTACATTATTTAATATTTATTTTCAATATATATTTTTTATACAAAATTATGGTATTTTATGTGTACTTGAATATATATTTTCATATAAATTTTCATTATTTTATGTGTATTTTGTACATATATTTCACTACAAATTTACCTTATTTTATGTTTATTTTGTATTTGTATTTTGTATATTTATATTTATACAAATACACATTCTTTTATTGGTATTTTGTTAATTTATTTTGAATCGAATTAACATTATTTTATGTGTATTTTGTATACATTTTCTTATACATATTTACTTAATTTTATGTGTATTTTCTATATATATTTTCATAGAAATCTACGTTATTTTATGTGTATTCGTATATATATTTTGAAACAAATCTACATTGTTTTATCTGTATTTTTGCATATCACTTTCAATACAAATTTACCTTATTGTATGAGCATTTTGTATATTTATTACAATACAAATTTAAATATTTTTTGTGTATTTTGGTATATATATTTTTATAAAAAATGCGTTACTTTATGGGTATTTTGCATCTTTATTTTCATACAAATTTACATTATTTTATTAACATTCTGTGTATTTTTATATACGAATTTACATTATTCTATTTGAGTTTTGTATATATTTTTTCATACATATTTACATTATTTAATGTGTATCTTGTATATATATTTTATACAAATTTACGTTATTTTAAGTGTATTTGTTTATATATTTTCATTCAAATTTGCATTATTTTATGTGTATTTTGTAAATGTATTTAAATACAAATTTACCTAATTTTATGTGTATTTTGTATATTTATTTTCATACAAATTTAAACTATTATTGTGTATTTTTGTATATAGTTTTATACAAATTTAGGTTATTTTATGTGTATTTTGTATATCTCACGCAAATACACATTCTTTTATTGATATTTTGTTTATTTATTTTGACGCGAATTTACATTATTTGATGTGTATTTTGTATGTATTTATTTTTATACGTATTTACATCATTTCATGTGTATTTTGTATACGTATTTACTTCATTTCATGTGTTTTGTGAATATATATTTTTATAGAAACTACGTTATTTTATGTGTATTCGTATATATATTATGAAACAAATTAACATTGTTTTATATGTATTTTGCATATCTATTTCAATACAAATTTACCTTATGGTATGTGTATTTTGAATATTTATTTTAATACAAATTTAATTTTATATGTGTATATTTGTATATATATTTTTATAAAAAAAGGCGTTATTTATTGTGTATTTTGCTTCTTTATTTTCATACAAATTTACCTTATTTTATTAATATTCTGTGTATTTATTTTGATACGATTTTACATTATTCTATTTGTGTTTTGCATATATTTTTTTAAACATATTTACATTATTTAATTTGTATTTTGTATATATATTTTATACAAATTTACGTTATTTTAAGTTTATTTGTTTATGTATTTTTATTCAAATTTACATTATTTTATGTGTATTTTGTATATGTATCTCAATACAAATTTACCTAATTTTATGTGTATTTTGTATATTTATTTTCATACAAATTCAAATTATATATGTGTATTTTCGTATATAGCATGTACATTATTTAATGTGTGTTTTGTGTTTATATTTTTATGCAAATTTACTTTATTTTATGTTCATTTTTGTATATATATTTTTATAGAAATTTGCGTTATTTTATGTGTATTTTGTATATGTTTTCTCAAACAAATTTACATTATTTTAGTGGTATTGTGTTTATTTATTTTGATACGAATTACATTATTATAAGTGTATTTTGTCCATTTTTTTTAATGTGTTTTTTGTATATTTATATTTATACAAATACACATTCTTGTATTGGTATTTTTTTTATTTATTTTGATTCGAATTTACATTATTTTATGTGTATTTTGTATACATTTTTTTTATACGTATTTACTTAATTTTATGTGTATTTTGTATATATATTTTAATACAAATTCAATTATTTTATGTGTGTTTTGGTACATATATTTTTATAAAAAATGCGTTATTTTATGGGTATTTTGTATTTTAATTTTCATACAAATTTATATTATTTTATCAACATTCTGTGTATTTATTTTGATACGATTTTACATTATTCTATTTGTGTTTTGGATATATTTTCTTATATATATATTTACATTATTTAATGTGTATTTTGTATATATATTTTATACAAATTTACATTATTTTAAGTGTATTTGTTTATATATTTTCATTAAAATTTACACTATTTTAAGTGTATTTTGTATATGTATTTAAATACAAATTTACCTAATTTTATGTGTATTTTGTATATTTATTTTCATAAAAATTTTAATTATTTTTGTGTATTTTATAATATAGTTTTATACAAATTTAGGTTATTTCATGTGTATTTTGTAAGTCTATTTTCATACAAATACACTTTCTTTTATTGATATTTTGTTTATTTATTTGACGCGAATTTACATTATTTAATGTGTATTTTGTAAATATATTTTTATTCGTGTTTACATCATTTCATGTGTATTTTGTAAATATATTTCTACAGAAATCTACGTTATTTTATGTATATTCGTATATATATTTTGAAATAAATTTACATTGTTTTATGTGTATTTTGTATATTTTTTCAATACAAATTTACCTTATTGTATGTGCATTTTGTATATTAATTTTAATACAATTTTAATTATTCTATGTGTATTTTTGTGCATTTTTTTTTTTTAAATATGCTTCATTTTTCTTTATTTTCATACAAATTTACATTATTTTATTGATATTCTTTGTATTTATTTTGATTCGATTTTACATTATTCTATGTGTATTTTGTATATATATATATATATATATATATATATATATATATATATATATATATATATATATATATATATATATATATATATATATATATATATATATATATATATATATATATATATATATATATATATATATATATATATTATACAAATGTACGTTACTTTATGTGTATTTGTTTTCATTTCATACAAATTTACATTATTTTATGTGAATTTTGTATATGTATTTAAATACAAATTTAACTAATTATATGTGTATTTTGTATATCTATTTTCATACAAATTGAAATTATTTTTTGTGTATTTTTGTATATATTTTTATATAAATTTTCGTTACTCTAGGTGTATTTTGTATATTTATTTTCCTACAAATATACGTTCTTTTATCGGAATTTTGTTTATTTATTTCGATACGAATTTACATTATTTATGTGTATTTTGCATATCTATTTCAATACAAATTTACTTTATTATATGTGCATTTTGTATATTTATTTTAATACAAATTTAATTATTTTATATGTATTTTTGTATATATATTTTTATACAAATATGCGTTATTAGATGGGTATTTTGCATCTTTATTTTCATACAAATTTACATTATCTTATTGATATTCTGTTTATATATTTTGATACGATTTAACATTATTTGATGAGTATTTTGTATATATATTTTTATACATATTTAAAATGTTTAATGTATATTTTGTATATATATTTTATCCAAATTTACGTTATTTTATGTTTATTTGTTTATATATTTTTATACATATTTACATTATTTTATGTGTGTTTGTATATGTATTTCAATACAAATTTGCCTAAGTTTATTTGTATTTTGCATATTTATTTTCAAACAAATTTAAATCATTTTTGTGTATTTTTGTATATATTTTTATACAAATTTTAGTTATTTTATTTGTATTTTGTATATATATTTTCCTACAAATATACATTCTTTTATTGGAATTTAAATTATTTTATGAGTATTTTGTATATATATTTTTCTACGTATTTACATTTTTTATGTTTATTTTGTATATATATTTTCTTAAAAATTTACGTTATTTTATTGTGTGTATTCGTATATATTTTGATACAAATTTTAAACAAATTCATGTTATTTTATGTGTATTTGGATATATATTTATATACAAATTTACATTATTTGATGTGTATTTTGTACATATATTTTATTACAAATTAACCTTATTTTATGCTTATTTTATATATTTATTTCATTCAATTTTAAATTATTTTATGTGAATATTTGTATTTGTGTTTAGGTTATTTTATGTGTATTTTCAATATATATTTTCATCCATAATTACATTATTTTATTGGTATTTTGTTAATTTAATTCGATACTAATTTAGATTATTTTATAGGTATTTTGTATACATATTTTTATACGCATTTACATTATTTTATGTGTGCTTTGTATATATATTTTAATGCAAATTTACTTTATTTTACGTGCATTTTTGTACATATATTTTTATAAAAATTTGCGTTATTTTATGTGTATTTTGTATATATTTTCTCATATAAATTTACATTAACTTATTGGTATTTTGATTATCTATTTTGATACGAGTTACATTATTATATGTGTATTTTATACATATTTTTTATACGTATTTAAAGTATTTCATGAGTATTTTGTTTATATATTTTTATACAAATTTGCGTTATTAAGTGGGTATTTGTATAAATATTTTGATACAAATTTACATTATTTTATGTATTTTGTATATATATTTCAATTCAAATTTAGCTTATTTTATGTGTATTTTGTATATATGTTTTCATATAAATTTAATTACTTCTGTGTATTTTTTTGTATATAGTTTTATACAAATTTACGTTATTTTATGTGTATTTTATATATTTATATTTATACAAATAAACATTCTTTTATTGGTATTTTGTTTATTTATTTTGACTCGAATTTACATTATTTTATGTGTATTTTGAATACATTTTTTTAAACGTATTTACTTAATTTTAAATGTATTTTGTGTATATATTTTTATAGAAATCTACGTTATTTTATGTGTTTTCGTATATATATTTTAAAACAAATTTACATTGTTTTATATGTATTTTTTAATATCTCTTTCAATACAAATTAACTTACTTTATGTGCATTTTGTATATTTATTTCAATACAAATTTAAATATTTTATGTGTATTTTGGTATATATATTTTTTTTAAATATGTGCAATTTTATGGGAATTTTCCCTCGTTATTTTTATTCAAATTTACATTATTTTATTGATATTCTGTGTATTTATTTTGATACGATTTTACATTATTCTATTTGTTTTTTGTATATTCTTTTTATACACATTGACATTATTTAATGTGTAACTTGCATATATATTTTATACAAATTTACGCTATTTTAAGTGTATTTGTTTATATTTTTTCATTCAAATTTACATTATTTTATGTGTATTTTGTATATATATTTCAATACAAATTTACCTAATTTTATGTGTACTTTCAATATTTCTTTTCATACAAATGTAAATTATTTTTGAGTATTTTTGTATATGGTTTTATACAAATTTAGTTTTTTTTATGTACGCATTTACATTATTTAATGTGTGTTTTGTATACATATTTTTATGCAAATTTACTTTATTTTATATGCATTTTTGTACATATATTTTCATAGAAATTTGCGTTATTTTATGTGTATTTGTATGTTTTCTCATACAAATTTACATTATTTTATTGCTATTTTGTTTGTTTATTTTGATACGAATTACATGATTACATATGTGTTTTGTACATATTTTATATACGTATTTACATTACTTAATATGTATTTTGTTTATATATTTTTAAACAAATCTACGTTATTATATGTATTTGTATAAATATTTTGATACAAATTTACATTGTTTTATGTATTTTGTATATACATTTCAATTCAAATTTAGCTTATTTCATCTGTATTTTGTATATCTATTTTCATACAAATTTAATTACTTCTTTGTATTTTTGTATATAGTTTTATACAAATTTACGTTATTTTATGTTTATTTTGTATATTTATATTTATACAAATACACATTCTTTTATTGGTATTTTGTTGATTTATTTTCATACGATTTTACATTATGTTATGTGTATTTTGTAAAAAAATTTAATACGTATTTACTTCATTTTATGTGTATTTTGTATATATTTTTATAGAAATCTGCGTTTATGTGTATTCGTATATATATTTTGAAACAAATTTACATTGTTTTATATGTATTTTGCATATCTATTTCAATACAAATTTACCTTATTGTATGTGAATTTTTATATTCATTTTAATACAAATTTTAATATTTTATGTGTATTTTGGTATATATATTTTTATAAAAAAAATGCGTTATTTTATGGGTATTTTGCATCTTTATTTTCATACAAATTTACATTATTTTATTAATATTCTGTGTATTTATTTTGATACGATTTTACATTATTCTATTTATTTACATTATTTGAGTTGTATTTTGTATATATATTTGATACAAATTTACGTTGTTTTCAGTGTATATGTTTATATATTCTCATTCAAATTTACATTATTTCATGTGTATTTTGTGTATGTATTTCAATACAAATTTACCTAATTTTATGTGTATTTTGTATATTTATTTTCATACAAATTCAAATTATATTTGTGTATTTTCGTATATAGTTTTATACAAATTTAGGTTATTTTATGTGTATTTTGTATATCTATTTTTATACAAATACACACTCTTTTATTGATATTTTGTTTATTTATTTTGACGCGAATTTGCATTATTTAATGTGTATTTTGTATATATATTTTTATACGTATTTACATCATTTCATGTGTATTTTGTATATATATTTCTATAGAAATCTACGTTATTTTATGTGTATTCGTATATAGATTTTGAAACAAATTTACACTTTTATGTGTATGTTGCATATTTTTTCAATACATATTTACCTTATTGTATATGCATTTTGTATATTAATTTTAATACAAATTTAAATATTCTATCTGTATTTTTTGTATATGTATTTTTATAAAAATATGCTTTATTTTATGGGTATTTTGCATCTTTATTTTCATACAAATTTACATTATTTTATTGATATTCTGCTCATTCATTTTAATAAGATTTTTTGTATATTTTTTGTATTTTGTATATATTTTTCATACAAATACAATATTTTATGGGTATTTTTTATATATATTTCAAAACAAATTTACCTAGTTTTATGTGTATTTTGTATATCTATTTTAATACAAACTCAAATTATTTCTATGTATTTTTTTATATATTTTAATACAAATTTTACTTATGTTATGTGTATTTTGTAAAAATTTTTTCATTCAAATATATATTATTTTATTGGTATTTTGTTGATTTATATTGATACGAATTTACATTATTTTATATGTACTTTGTATATATATTTTTATATGCATTTACATTATTTAATAATTATTTTCAATATATATTTTTTATACAAAATTATGGTATTTTATGTGTACTTGAATATATATTTTCATATAAATTTTCATTATTTTATGTGTATTTTGTACATATATTTCACTACAAATTTACCTTATTTTATGTTTATTTTGTATGTGTATTTTGTATATTTATATTTATACAAATACACATTCTTTTATTGGTATTTTGTTAATTTATTTTGAATCGAATTAACATTATTTTATGTGTATTTTGTATACATTTTCTTATACGTATTTACTTAATTTTATGTGTATTTTGTATATATATTTTTATAGAAATCTACGTTATTTTATGTGTATTCGTATATATATTTTGAAACAAATCTACATTGTTTTATCTGTATTTTTGCATATCACTTTCAATACAAATTTACCTTATTGTATGAGCATTTTGTATATTTATTACAATACAAATTTAAATATTTTTTGTGTATTTTGGTATATATATTTTTATAAAAAATGCGCTATTTTATGGGAATTTTGCATTATTTGAGTTGTATTTTGTATATATATTTGATACAAATTTACGTTGTTTTCAGTGTATATGTTTATATATTCTCATTCAAATTTACATTATTTCATGTGTATTTTGTGTATGTATTTCAATACAAATTTACCTAATTTTATGTGTATTTTGTATATTTATTTTCATACAAATTCAAATTATATTTGTGTATTTTCGTATATAGTTTTATAAATTTACGTTATTTTATTGATATTATGTGTATTTATTTTGATACGATTTTACATTATTCTATTTGTTTTTTGTATATATTTTTTTATACACATTTACATTATTTATTGTGTATCATATATATATTTTATACAAATTTACGTTATTTTAAGTGTATTTGTTTATATATTTTCACACAAATTTACGTTATTTTATTGATATTATGTGTATTTATTTTGATACGATTTTACATTATTCTATTTGTTTTTTGTATATATTTTTTTATACACATTTACATTATTTATTGTGTATCATATATATATTTTATACAAATTTACGTTATTTTAAGTGTATTTGTTTATATATTTTCATTCAAATTTACATTATTTTATGTGTATTTTGTATATGTATTTCAATACAAATTTACCTAATTTTATGTGAATTTTGTATATTTATTTTCATACAAATTTAAACTATTTTTGTGTATTTTTGTATATAGTTTTATACAAATTTAGGTTGTTTTATGAACGCTTTTACATTATTTAATGTGTTTTGTATATATATTTTTATGCAAATTTACTTTATTTAACGTGCATTTTTGTACATATATTTTTATAGAAATTTGCGTTATTTTATATGTATTTGTATATGTTTTCTCATACAAATTTACATTATTTTATTGCTATTTTGTTTGTTTAGTTTGATACGAATTACATGTTTATATGTGTATTTTGTACATATTTTTTATACGTATTTACATTACTTAATGTGTTTTTTTTTATTTATTTTTAAATAAATTTACGTTATTTATGCATTTTTATAAATATTTTGATACAAATTTACATTATTTTATGTATTTTGTATATACATCTCCATTCAAATTTTCCTTATTTTATCTGTATTTTGTATATTTATTTTAATACGAATTTATATACTTCTGTGTATTTTTGTATATAGTTTGATATAAAATTTACGTTATTTTATGTTTATTTTGTATATTTATATTTATACAAATACACATTCTTTTATTGGTATTTTGTTTAGTTATTTTGATACGAATTTACATTATTTTATGTGTATTTTGTTTACATTTTCTTATACGTATTTACTTCATTTTCTCTGTATTTTCTATATATATTTTTATAGAAATCTACGTTATTTTATGTGTATTCTTATATATATTTTGAAACAAATTTACATTGTTTTATATGTATTATGCATATCTATTTCAATACAAATTTACCTTATTGTATGTGCATTTTGTATATATATTGTAATACAAATTTAAATATTTTAAGTGTATTTTGGTATATATATTTTTATAAAAAATACGTTATTTAATGGGTATTTTGCATCTCTTTTTTCATACAAATCTACATTGTTTTATTAATATTCTGAGTATTTATTCTGATACGATTTCATTATTCTATTTGTGTTTTGTATATATTTTTTTTATACATATTTACATTATTTAATGTGTATTTTGAATATTTTAAAACAAATTTACGTTATTTTATGCGCATCTGTTAAAATATTTTGATACAAATTTACATTATTTTATGTATTTTGTATATATATTTCAATACAAATTTAGTTTATTTAATGTATATTTTTTATATCTATTTATATACAAATTTAAATTACTTTTGTGTATTTTTGTATATAGTTTCATACAAATTTACGTTATTTTATATTTATTTTGTATATTTATTTTCATACAAAAATCACATTCTTCTATTGGTATTTGGTTTATTTATTTTGCCACGAATTTACATTATTTTGTGTGTAATTTGTATATATATTTTTATACGTATTTATATCATTTTATGTGTATTTTTTATTTGTATTTTTATAGAAATTTACGTTTTTTTATGTGTATTCGTTTATATATTTTGAAACAAATTTACATTGTTTGATGTGTGTTCTTTTCATATATATTTCAGTACACATTTATCAAATTGTATGTGCATTTTGTATAATAATTTTAATACAAATTTAATTATTTGATGTGTATTTTTGTATATATGTTTTTATAAAAATATGTTTTTTTTTAATAGGTATTTTGCACCTTTATTTTCATACAAATTTACATTATTTGATTTTACATTGTTCTATGTGTATTTTTTATATATTTTATTTTACATATTTACATTATTTAATGTGCATTTATTTAATGTTGCATATTTATACAAACATACGTTACTTTATGTCTATTTGTTTATATATTTTCATACAAATCTTCATTTTTTTATGTGTATTTTGTATATGTATTTCAAAAAAAAATTATCTAATTTTATGTGAATTTTGTATATCTATTTTCATACAAATTGAAATTATTTTTTGAGTTTTTTTGTATGTATTTTAATACTAAATTTTGTTTTTTATATATTATTTTGTATATTGATTTTCCTACATATATATATATATATATATATATATATATATATATATATATATATATATATATATATATATATATATATATATATATATATATATATATATATATATATATATATATATATATATATTTATTGAAATTTAGTTTATTGAATTTGATACGAATTTAACTTATTTAAGGTGTATTTTGTATATATATTTTTATACGTATTTACATCATTTTATGTGTATTTTGCATATCTATTTCAATACAAATTTACCTTATTGTATGTGCATTTTGTATATTTATTTTAATACAAATTTAATTATTTTATGTGTATTTTTGTAAATATATTTTTATACAAATATGCGTTATTTTATGGGTATTTTGCATCTTTATTTTCATACAAATTTACATTATTTTATTGATATTCTGTTCATTTATTTTGATACGATTTAACATTATTCTATGTGTATTTTGTATATATTTTTTTATACAATTTTCCTTAATTTAATATATATTTTGTATATATATTTTATACAAATTTACGTTACGTTACGTTACGTTACGTTACGTGTATTTGTTGATATATGTTGACACAAATTTACAATATCCTATGGGTATTTTGTATATATATTTCAAAAGAAATTTACCTAGTTTTATGTGTATTTTGTATATCTATTTTCATACAAATTCAAATTATTTCTGGGTATTTTTTGTATATATTTTAATACAAATTTTACTTATGTGTATTTTGTAAATTTATTTTCATTCAAATATATATTATTTTATTGGTATTATGTTGATTTATTTTGATAAGAATTTACATTATTTTATATATACTTTGTATATATATTTTTATACATTATTTAATGTTTTTTTTAATATATATTTTTATACTAATTCATGATATTTTATGTGTATTTGTATATATATTTTCATACAAATTTATATTATTTTATGTGTATTTTTTACATATATTTCTTTACAAATTTACCATATTTTATGTTTATTTTGTATATTTATTTCATTGAATTTTAAATTATTTTATGTATATATTTGTATTTGTATTTAAATTATTTTATGTGTATTTTCTATATATATTTACATCCAAAACTCCATTATTTTTTTGGTATTTTGCTAATTTAATTCGATACGAATTTAGATTATTTCATTGGTATACATATTTTTATACGCATGTACATTATTTAATGTGTGTTTTGTATATATATATTTTTATGCAAATTTACATAAAATAAAGCATATTTTTATAAAAATACATATACAAAAGTACACAGAATAATTGAATTTGTATTAAAATTAAGATATAAAATGCACATACAATAAGGTAAATTTGTATTGAAAAATTTGTTACAAAATATATATACGAATACACATAAAATAACGTATATTTCTATAGAAATATCTATACAAAATACACATGAAATGACGTGAATATGTATAAAAATATATATACAAAATACACATTAAATAATGTATATTCGTATCAGAATAAATAAACAAAATATCAATAAAAGAATGTGTATTTGTATGAGAAAACATCTACAAAATACACATAAAATAACGCAAATTTCTATAAAATATATGTACAAAAAATGCACGTAAAATAAAGTAAATTTGCATAAAAATATATATAAAACACACATTAAATAATGTAAATGCAGATAAAAATTAACAAAATACCAATAAAATAATGTAATTTTGGATGAAATTGTATATAGAAAATACACTTAAAAAAATAATGTAAATTTGTATCAAAATATAAACGATTACACACAATGAAATAAAGTAAATTTTTATGAAAATATATATACAAAATACATAAAATAATGTAAATACGTAGAAAAATAGATATACAAAATACACATAAAATAATGTAAATTCGTATCTAAATAAATAAACAAAATTCCACTAAAAGAATGTATATTTGTATGAAAATATATATACAAAATACAAATAAAATAAATAAAATTTGTATAAAAGTATATACAAAAATACACAAAAATAGTTTAAATTTGTTTGAAAATAGATATGCAAAATACACATAAAATTAGGCAAATTTGTATTCAAATACATATACAAAATACAAATAAAATAATGTAAATTTGTATGAAAATATATTTACAAATACACATAATATAAAGTAAATTTCAATAAAATATATATACATAATATACATTAAATAATGTAAATATGTATGAAATATATATACAAAGTACACATAGAATATTGTAAAATCGTATCAAAATAAAAAAACATAATATCAATAAAATAATGTTAATTTGTATATGAAAATAAAGATGCAAAATACCGATAAAATAGAGCATATTTTAATAAAAATACATATACAAAAATATACACTGACTAATTAAATTTGTATTAAAATTAATATACAAAATGCACATACAATAAGGTAAATTTGTATTGAAAAAATATGCAAAATATACATAAGACTGTAAATTTGTTTCAAATATATATACGAATACACATAAAATAACGTAGATTTCTATAGAAAAATATGTACAAAATACACATGAAATGATGTAAATACGTATAAAAATATATATACAAAATACACATTAAATAATGTAAATTCGCTTTAAAATAAATAAACAAAATATGAATAAAAGAATGTGTATTTGTATGAAAATAGATATACAAAATACACATAAAATAACCTAAATTTGTATAAACCTATATACATAAATACACAAAAATAATTAAAATTTTTATGAAAATAAATATACGAAATACACATAAAATTAGGTAAATTTGTATTTAAATACATATACAAAATACACTTAAAATAATGTAAATTTGAATGAAAAAATATAAACAAATACACTTAAAATGTATATACAAAATACACATTAAATAATGAAAATATGTATAAAAAAAATATATACAAAACACAAATAGAATAATGTGAAATCGTTTAAAAATAGATACACAGAATATTAATAAAATAATGTAAATTTGTATGAAAATAAAGATGCAAAAATCCCATAAAATAACGCATTTTTTTAAAAAATATATATAACAAAATACTCATTAAATATTTTATTTTGTATTAAAATAAATATACAAAATGCACATACAATAAGGTAAATTTGTATTGAAATAGATATGCAAAATACATATAAAACAATGTAAATTTGTTTCAAAATATATATACGAATACACATAAAATAACGTAGATTTCTATAAAAATATATATACAAAATACACATAAAATTAAGTAAATACATATAAAAAAATGTATACAAAATACACATAAAATAATGTAAATTCGAATCAAAATAAGTAAACAAAATACCACTAAAAGAATGTGTATTTGTATAAATATAAATATACAAAATACACATACAAAATAAACATAAAATAAGGTAAATTTGTAATGAAATATATGTACAAAATACACATAAAATAATATAAATTTATATAAAAATATATATACAAATACACATAAAATACCATGAATTTGTATAAAAATATATATTCAAAATAAATATTAAATAATGTAAATGCGTATAAAAATATATATGCAAAGTACATATAAAATAATGTAAATTCGTATCAATATAAATCAACAAAATACCAATAAAATAATATATATTTCAATGAGAATAAATTTACAAAATACACATAACATAACTAAAATTTGTTTTAAAATCTATACAAAAATACATAAAAATAATTTGAGTTTGTATGAAAATAGATATACAAAATACACATAAAACAGTAAATTTCTTTTGAAATATATATACAAAATACTCATAAAATATTCTAAATTTGTGTCAAAATATATAAACAAATACACATAAAATAACGTTACTTTGTATGAAAAATATATACAAAATACACATAGAATAATGTCAAATCGTATCAAAATGAATGAGCAGAATATCAATAAAATAATGTAAATTTGTATGAAAATTAAGATGCAAAATACCCATAAAATAAAGCATATTTTTATAAAAATACATATACAAAAATACACATAGAATAATCAAATTAGTATTAAAATTAATATAAAAAATGCATATGCAGTAAGGTAAATTTGTATTGAAAAAATATGGAACATACACATAAAAGTGTAAACAAATACACTTAAAATAACGAAAATTTGTATAAAATATATAAGCAAGATATACATTAAATAATGTAAATGTGTATAAAAATATATATATAAGAAACAAATAGAATAATGTAAAATCGTATCAAAATAAATACACAGAATATCAATAAAATAATGTAAATTTGTATAAAAATAAAGATGCAAAATTCCCATAAAATAGCGGATTTTTTAATAAAAATATATATACCAAAATACGCATAAAATATTTAAATTTGTATTGAAATAAATATACAAAATGCACACACAGTAAAGTAAATTTGTATTGAAAGAGATATTGAAAAATACATATAAAACAATGTAAATTTGTTTGAAAATATATATACGAAAACATAAAATAACGTAATTTCTCTAAAAAATATATATGCAAAATACACATAAAATTAAGTAAATACGTATAAAAAAATGTATACAAAATACATATAAAATTATGTAAATTCGAATCAAAATAAATAAACAGAATACCAATAAAAGAATGTGTATATGTATAAATATAAATATACAAAATACACATAAAATAACGTAAATTTGTATGAAACTATATACAAAAATACACAGAAGTAATTAAATTTGTTTGAAAATAGATATACAAAATACACATAAAATAAGCTAAATTTGAATTGAAATATATATACAAAATACATAAAATAATGTAAATTTGTATCAAAATATTTATACAAATACACACTTAATAAAGTAAATTTGTATAAAGATATATAAACAAAATACTCATGAAATACTTTAAACGTATAAAAAATATGTACAAAATACACATATTATAATGTAATTCTTATCAAAATAAGTAAACAAAATACCAGTAAATTAATGTAAATTTGTATGAGAAAATATATACAAAATACATATAAAATAACGCAAATTTCTATAAAAATATATGTACAAAAATGCACGTAAAATTAAGTAAATTTGCATAAAAATATATATACAAAGCACATATTAAATAATGTAAATGCGTATAAAAATATGTATACAAAATACCTATGAAATAATATAAATTAGTATCTAATTAAATTAACAAAATACCAATAAAATAATGTAATTATGGATGAAAATATATATTGAAAATACACATAAAATAACCTAAACACAAATACAAATATACACAAAATAATTTAAAATTGAATGAAATAAATATACAAAATAAACATAAAATAAGGTAAATTTGTAATGAAATATATGTACAAAATACACATAAAATAGTGTAAATTTGTATGAAAATATATATCCAAATACACATAAAACAACATGAATATGTTTAAAATTTTCATCAAAATATATACGAATACACACAATAAAATAACGTAGATTTTTAAGTAAATATATATATATATATATATATATATATATATATATATATATATATATATATATATATATATATATATATATATATATAAATCAACAAAATTCCAATAAAAGAATGTATATTTGTAGGAAAATATATATACAAAATACAAATAAAAAAACTAAAATTTGTACAAAAATATATACCAAAATTCACAAAAATAGTTTAAATTTGTTTGAAAATAGATATGCAAAATCCAAATAAACTTAGGCAAATTTGTATTGACATACATATACAAACACACATAAAATATTGTAAATTTGTATGAAAATATATAAATAAATACACACAAAATAACGTGTTTCGATAAAATATATATACAAAATATACATTAAATATTTTAAATATGTATAAAAATATATATACAAAATATTCATAAAATAATGTTAAATCGTATCAAAATAAATAAACAGAATATCAATAAGATAATGTAAATTTGTATGAAAATAAAGATGCAAAATACCCATATAATAACGCTTATTTGTATAAAAATATATATACAAAAATACATATAAAACAATTAAATTTGTATTAAAATAAATATACAAAATGCACATACAAAAAGTAAATTTGTATTGAAATAGATATGAAAATACACATAAATAATGTAAACTCGTATCCAAATATATAAACAAAATTCCGATAAAAGAACGTATATTTGTAGGAAAATAAATATACAAAATACACATAGAGTAGCGAAAATTTATATAAAAATATATACAAAAATACTAATATTATTTTAAATAATAATATATAAAAAAATACATACAAAACACAAATAGAATAAGGTAAAATCGTATCAAAATAAATACACAGAACGTTAATAAAATAATGTATTTGTATGAAAATTAAGATGCAAAATACCCATAAAAGAAATTTTTTTTATAAAAATATATATACGAAAATACACATAAAATAATTGAATTTGTATTAAAATATATATACAAAATACACATAAAATTAAGTAGATACGTATATAAAAATGTATACAAAATACACATAAAATAATGTAAATTCGTATCAAAATAAGTAAACAAAATACCAATACAAGAATGTGTATTTGTATAAATATAAATATACAAAATACACATTAAATAACGTAAATTTGTATAAAACTATACACAAAAATACACAAAAGTAATTAAATTTGTATGAAAATGGATATAAAAAATACTCATAAAATAAGCTAAATTTGAATTGAAATATATATACAAAGTACATAAAATAATGTAAATTTGTATGAAAATATTTATAAAAATACACATATAATAAAGTGGATTTGTATAAAAATATATAAACAAAATACTCATTAAATTGTGTAAATACGTATTAAAAAATTGTACAAAATACACATATAATAATGTAATTCGTATCAAAATAAATAAACACAATACCAATAAAATAATGTAAATTTGTATGTGAAAACATATACAAAATACATATAAAATAACGCAAATTTCTATAAAAATATATATACAAAAATGCATATAAAATAAAGTAAATTTGCATAAAAATATATATACAAAACACACATTAAATAATGTACATGCGTATAAAAAAATGTATACAAAATACCAATGAAATAATCTAAATTCGTATCGAGTTAAATTAACAAAATACCAAAAAATTAATGGAATTTAGGATGAAAATATATATAGAAAATTCACTTAAAATAACCTAAATTCAAATACAAATATACACATAAAATAATTTAAATCTGAATGAAATAAATATACAAAATAAACATAAAATAAGGTAAATTTGTAATGAAATATATGTACAAAATACACATAAAATAATATAAATTTGAATGAAAATATATATACAAATACACATAAAATAACATGAATATATTCAAAATAAACATTAAATAATGTATAAAAATATATATACAAAGTACATATAAAATAATGTAAATTCTTATCAAAATAAATCAACAAAATGCCAATAAAATAATATATATTTGAATGAAAATAAATTTACAAAATATACATAATATAAGTAAAATTTGAATTAAAATATATAAAAAATACCCAGAAATAATTTGAATTTGTATGAAAATAGATATACAAAATACACATAAAACTAGGTAAATTTCTTTTGAAATATATATACAAAATACCCTATATATATATATATATATATATATATATATATATATATATATATATATATATATATATATATATATATATATATATATATATATATATATATATATATATATATATATATATATATATATATATATATATATATATATATATATATATATATATATATATATATATATATATATATATATTTATATATATTCCTACAAATATACATTCTTTTATTGGAATTTTGTTTATTTATTTTGATTATTTATTTACATTATTATATGTTTATTTTGTATATATATTTTTCTACGTATTTACATTATTTTATATGTATTTTGTATATATATTTTCATAAAAATTTACGTTATTTTATTGTGTGTACTCGTATCTATTTTGATATAAATTTACATTATTTTATGTGTATTTTGCATATGTATTTCAATACAAATTTACCGTATAGTATGTGTATTTTGTATATTTATTTTAATACAAATTTAACTATTTTATGTGTATTTTAGTATATATATTTTTTAAATATGAGTTATTTTATGTGTATTTTGTATCTATTTTCATACAAATTTAATTATTTTTGTTAATTTTTGTATATAGTTTTATACAATTTACGCTATTTTATGTGTATTTTGTGTATTTATATTTATAAAAATACACATTCTTTTATTGGTATTTTGTTTATTTATTTTGATACGAATTTACATTATTTTGTATGAATTTTGTATACATTTTCTTATACGTATTTACTTCATTTTATGTGTATTTTGTATATATACATTTTTTTAGAAATCTACGTTATTTTATGTGTATTCGTATATATATATTGAAACAAATTTACATTGTTTTATATGTATTTTGCATATCTATTTCAATACAAATTTACCTTATTGTATGAGCATTTTGTATATTTATTGTCATACAAATTTAGATATTTTATATGTATTTTGGTATATATATTTTTTAAAAAAATGCGTTATTTTATGGGTATTTTGCATCTTTATTTTCTTACAAATTTACATTATTTTATTAACATTCTGTGTATTTTTATGATACGATTTTACATTATTCTATTTGAGTTTTGTATATATTTTTTCATACATATTTACATTATTTTATGAGTATTTTGTATATATATTTTATACAAATTTACGTTAATTTAAGTGTATTTGTTTATATATTTTCATTCAAAATTACATTATTTTATGTGTATTTTGTATATGTATTTCAATACAAATTTTCATAATTTTATGTGTATTTTGTATATTTATTTTCATACAAATTTAAATTATTTTTGTGTATTTTTGTATATAGTTATATACAAATTTACGTTATTATATGTGTATTTTGTATATGTATTTTCATACAAATACACATTCTTTTATTGATATTTTTTTTACATTATTTAATATGTATTTTGTATATATATTTTTATACGTATTTACATAATTTCATGTGTATTTTGTATATAGATTTCTATAGAAATCTACGTTATTTTATGTGTTTTCGTATATATATTTTGAAACAAATCTTCATTATTTTATGTGTATTTTGTATATATATTTCATTACAAATTTGCCTAATTTTATGTTTATTTTTTCTATTTTCATTCAAATTCAAATTATTTTATGTGTATACATTTATTTGTATTTACGTTATTTTATGTGTATTTTCTATATATATTTTCATTCAAAATGACATTATTTTATCGGTATTTTCTTTGTTTATTTCGATACGAATTTAGATTATTTCATGTGTATTTTCTATACATATTTTTATACGCATTTACATTATTTAATATGTGTTTTGTATATATATTTTTTATACAATTTTACTTCATTTTGTGTACATTTGTGTTGTTGTTTTTATACAAATTTTCATTATTTTAAGTGTATTTTGTACTTATTTCATAGTAAATTTGCCTTATTTGATGTGTATTTTGTTTATTTATTTGCATACAAATTTAAAGTATTTGATGTGCGTTTTTGTACATATATTTTTATAGAAATTTCCGTTATTTTATGTGTATTTTGTATATATTTTTTTCATACAAATTTACATTTTTTTATTATTATTTTGTTTATGTATTTTCATAATTTAAAGTGTATTTTGTTAATATATTTTAAAACAAATTTACGTTATTTTATGTGTATTTGTTTAATTATTTTGATACAAATATACATTATTTTATGTATTTTTTATATATATTTCAATACAAATTTAGTTTATTTTATATGTATTTTGTATATCTATTTTCATACAAATTTAAATTACTTTTTGATACGATTTTACATTATTCTATGCGCATTTTGTATATATACTTTTATACACTTTTCCATTATTTAATGTGTATTTTGTATATATATTTTATTCAAATTTACGTTATTTTTTGTGTATTTGTTGATATATTTTGACACAAATTTACAATATTTTATGGGTATTTTGTATATATATTTCAAAAGAAATTTACCCCAGTTTTATGTGTATTTTGTATATCTATTTTCATATAAATTCAAATTATTTCTGGGTATTTTTGTATTTACTTATGTTATGTGTATTTTGTAAATTTATTTTCATTCAGATATATATTATTTTATTGGTATTTTGTTGATTTATTTTGATACGAATTTACATTATTTTATATGTACTTTGTATATATATTTTTTTACGCATATACATTATTTAATGTTTATTTTGAAAATATATTTTTATACAAATTCATGTTATTTTATGTGTATTTGTGTATATATATTTTCATACAAATTTACATTATTTTTATGTGTATTTTGTACATATATTTCATTTCAAATTTAAATTATTTTATGTTTATTTTGTATATTAATTTCATTCAATTTTAAACTATTTTATGTGTATATTTGTATTTGTATTTAAGTTATTTTATATGTATTTTCTATATATATTTTCATCCAAAAATACATTATTTTATTGGTATTTTGTTAATTTAATTCGATACGAATTTAGATTAATTGATAGGTATTTTGTATACATATTATATACGCATTTACATTATTTAATGTGTGTTTTGTATATATATTTTTATGCAAATTTACTTTATTTGATGTGCATTTTTGTACATATATTTTTAAAGAAATCTGCGTTATTTTATATGTATTTTGTACATGTTTTCACTGGTATTTATTCACTGGTATTTTGTTTATTTCTTTTGATACGAATTATATTATTATATGTGTATTTTGTAAATATTTTTTTATACGTATTAACATTATTTAATGAGTATTTTGTTTATATATTTTTATAAAAATTTACGTTATTATATGTGTATTTGCATAAATATTTTGATACAAATTTATATTATTTTATGTATTTTGTATATATATTTCAATTCAAATTTACCTTATTTTATGTGTTTTTTGTATATCTATTTACATATGTACAAAATACACATGAAATGAGTAAATACGTATAAAAATATATACACAAAATACACATTAAATAATGTAAATTCGTGTCAAAATAAATAAACAAAATATCAATAAAAGAATGTGTATTTGTATGAAAATACATATACAAAATACACATAAAATAAGGTAAATTTGTATTGAAATACATATACAAAATACACATAAAATAATGTAAATTTGAATGAAAATGTATAAACAAATACACTTAAATTAACGTAAATTTGAATAAAATATATATACAAAATACTCATTAAATAATGTAAATATGTATAAAAAATATATACCCAAGACAAAAAAAGAATAATGTAAAATCGTATCAAAATAAATACACAGAATACTAATAAAATAATGTAAATTTGTATATAAAAAATACACATAGAGTAATGTTAAATCGTATCAAATTAAATAAACAGAATTTCAATAAAATAATGTAAATTTCTATGAAAATAAAGATGCAAAATACCCATATAATAACGCACATTTGTATAAAAATGTATATACAAAAATACATATAAAATATTTAAATTTGTATTAAAATAAATATACAAAATGCATATTCAATAAAGTAAATTTGTATTGAAATAGATATGCAAAATACACATCAATAATGTAAATTTGTATCAAAATATATATACGAATACTCATAAAATAGAGTAAATTTCTATGAAAATATACATACAAAATACATATAAAATGATGTAAATAAGTATAAAAATATATATTCCAAATATACCATGAAATAATTTAAAATTGAATGAAATAAATATACAAAATAATCATAAAATAAGGTAGATTTGTAATGAAAAATATGTATAAACACATATAAAATAATATAAATTTGTATGAAAATATATACAAATACACATAAAATAACAATGTAAATAATGTAAATTTTTATTAAAATATATATAAAAAATACACATAAAATAATGTAAATACGTAGAAAAATATATACCCAAAATACACATAAAATAATGTAAACTCGTATCAAAATAAATAAACAAAATTCCAATAAAAGAATGTATATTTGTAGGAAAATAAATATACAAAATGCAAATAAAATAACTAAAATTTGTATAAAAATATATACAAAAATACACAAAAAATAATTAAATTTGTTTGAAAACAGATATGCAAAATACACATAAAATTAGGCAAATTTGTATTGAAATAGATATGCAAAATACACATCAATAATGTAGATTTGTATCAAAATATATATACGAATACACATAAACTAGAGAAAATTTCTATGAAAATATACATACAAAATACATATAAATTGATATAAATAGTATAAAAATATATATACCAAATACACCTAAGATAATGTAAATTCGTATCATAATAAATAAACAAAATTCCGATTAAAGAACGTATATTTGTAGGAAAATAAATATACAAAATACACATAAAATAACGAAAATTTGTATAAAAATATATACAAAAAAACACAAAAATAATTTCAATTTGTATGAAAATAGATATACAAAATACACATATAATTAGTTAAATTTTTCTTTAAATACATCTACAAAATACACATAAAATAATGTAAATTTGTATGAAATGAAAACAAATACACGTAAAATAACGTATATTTGTATAAAATATATATAAAAAATACACATAGAATAATGTAAAATCGTATCAAAATAAATACACAGAAAATCAATAAAATAACGTAAATTTGTATAAAAATAAAGATGGAAAATACCCATAAAAAAAGAATATTTTTATAAAAATACATACACAAAAATACACATTCAATAATTAAA
This sequence comes from Eriocheir sinensis, assembly GCF_024679095.1. Classification (NCBI taxonomy): domain Eukaryota; kingdom Metazoa; phylum Arthropoda; class Malacostraca; order Decapoda; family Varunidae; genus Eriocheir; species Eriocheir sinensis. The sequence continues at coordinate 158,179 of NW_026111295.1, read as the reverse complement.
TTTGTATTAAAATTAGTATACAAAATGCACATATAATAAGGTAGATTTCTATTAAAAAAATATGCAAAATACACATAAAACAATGTAAATTTGTTTCAAAATATATATACGAATACATATAAAATAACGTAGATTTCTATAGAAATATATATACAAAATGCACTTGAGATGCTGTAAATACGTATAAAAATATATATACAAAATAGACATTAAATAATGTAAATTCGTGTCAAAATAAATAAACAAAATATCAATAAAAGAATGTGTACTTTTATGAAAATATATATACAAAATACACATAAAATAACGTAAATTTGTATAAAACTATATACAAAAATACACAAAAATAATTTAAATTTGTTTGAAAATAAATATACAAAATACACATAAAATTAGGTAAATTTGTATTGAAATACATATACAAAATACACATAAAATAATGTAAATTTGAAGAAAAATACATAAACAAATACACTTAAAATAACGTAAATTTGTATAAAATATATATACAAAATACACATTAAATAATGTAAATATATATATAAAAAATATATATATACAAAGCCCAAATAGATTAATGTAAAATCTTATCAAAATAAATACACAGAATATTAATAAAATAATGTAAATTTGTATGAAAATAAAGAAGAAAAAAATCCGTAAAATAGCGCATTTTTTTTATAAAAATATGTATACCAAAATACACATAAAAAGTTTAAATTTGTATTAAAATAAATATACAAAATACATATACAATGAGGTAAATTTATATTGAAAAAAATATGCAAAATACATATAAAACAATGTAAATTTGTTTCAAAATATATATACGAATACACATAAAATAACGTAGATTTCTATAAAAATATATATAGAATATACACATAAAATAGTGTAAACTCGTATCAAAATAAACAAAATACGAATAAAAGAATATGTATTTGAATAAATATAAATATATAAAATACTCATAAAATAACGTAAATTTATATCAAACTATATACAAAAATACACAAAAAAAGTTAAATTTGTATGAAAATAGATATACAAAATACACATAAAATAAGCTAAATTTGAATTGAAATATATTTATACAAAATACATTAAATAATGTAAATTTGTATCAAAATATGTATACAAATACACATAAGATAACGTAAATTTGAATGAAAACACATAAACAAAATAAACATTAAATAATGTAAATACGTATTAAAATATATATACAAAATACATATATAATCATGTAATTCGTATTAAAATAAATTAACAAAATACCATTAATATAATGTAAATTTGTATGAGAAAACATATACAAAATACACAAAATAACGCTAATTTCTTTAAAAATATATGTACAAAAATGCACATAAAATAAAGTAAATTTGTATAAAAATATATATACAAAACACACATTAAATATTGTAAATGCGTATAAAAACATGTATACAAAATGCCTTTCAAATAATCTAAATTCGTATCGAATTAAATTAACAAAATACCAATAAAATAATGTAATTTTGGATGAAAATATATATAGAAAATACACATAAAATAACCTAAATACAAATGCAAATATACACATAAAATAATTTAGAATTGCATGAAATGAATATATAAAATGAACATAAAATAAGGTAAATTTGTAATGAGATATATGTAAAAATACACATATAATAATGTAAATTTATATGAAAATATATATTCAAAAACACATAAAATAACAAGAATTTGTATAAAATTTGTATCAAAATATATACGAATACACACAATAAATTAACGTAAATTTTTATGAAAATATATATTCAAAATACACATAAAGTAATGTAAATACGTAGAAAAATATATGTACAAAATGCACATAAAGTAATGTAAATTCGTATCAAAATAAATCAACAGAATTTCAATAAAAGAATGTATATTTGTAGGAAAATATATACACAAAATACAAATAAAATAACTAAAGTTTGTATAAAAATATATACAAAAATATACATATATAATTTAAATTTGTTTGAAAATAGATATACAAAATACATTTAAAATTAGGCAAATTTATATTGAAATACATATATAAAACACAAAAAATAATGTAAATTTTCATGAAAATATATAAACAAATACACATAAAATAACGTAAATTTGGATAAAATATATATTCAAAATATACATTAAATGATGTAAATATGTATAAAAATATATATACAAAATACACATAGAATAATGTTAAATCGTATCAAAATAAATAAACAGAATATCAATAAAATAAAGATGCAAAATTCACATCAAATAGCGCATTTCTTTTAAAAATATATATACCAAAATACACATAAAATATTTAAATTTGTATTGAAATAAATATACAAAATGCACATACAATGAGGTAAACTTCTATTGAAAGAGATATGCAAAAATACATATAAAACAAAGTAAATTTGTTTCAAAATATATATACGAATACACATAAAATAACGTAGATTTCTATAAAAATATATATACAAAATACACAAAAATTAGGTAAATACGTATAAAAAATGTAAACAAAATACACATAAAATAATATAAATTCGAAACAAAATAAATAAACAAAATACCAATAAAAGAATGTGTATTTGTATAAATATAAATGTACAAAATACACATTCAAAATAAACATAAAATAAGGTAAATTTGTAATGAAATATATGTACAAAATACACATAAAATAATGTAAATTTATATGAAAATATATATACAAATAACCATAAAATACCATGAATTTGTATAAAATTATATATTCAAAATAAATATTAAATAGTGTAAATGCTTATAAAAATATATATAAAAAGTACATATAAAAAAATGTAAATTCGTATCAATATAAATCAACAAAATACCAATAAAATAATATATATTTGAATGAAAATAGATTTACAAAATACACATAACATAACTAAAATTTGTATTGAAATATATACAAAAATACATAAAAATAATTTGAGTTTGTATAAAAATAGATATTCAAAATACACATAAAACTAGGTAAGTTTCTTTTGAAATATATATACAAAATACCCATAAAATATTGTAAATTTGTGTCAGAATATATAAACAAATACTCATAAAATAACGTAATTTTGTTTGAAAAATATATACAAAATACACATAGAATAATGTCAAATCGTAGCAAAATGAATGAGCAGAATATCAATAAAATAACGTAAATTTGTATGAAAATAAAGATGCAAAATACCCATAAAATAAAGCATATTTTTATAAAAATACATATACAAAAATACACATAGAATAATTAAATTTCTATTAAAATTAATATACAAAATGCATATACAATAAGGTAAATTTGTATTGAAAAAATATGCAAAATACACATAAAAGTGTAAATTTCTTTAAAAATCTATATACGAATACACATAATGTAACGTAGATTTCTATAGAAATATATATACAAAATACACATGAAATGATGTAAATGCGTATAAATATATATATACAAAATACACATTAAATAATTTAAATTCTCGTCAAAATAAATAAACAAAATATCAATAAAAGAATGTATATTTGTATGAAAATAGATATACAAAATACTCATAAAATAACCTAAGTTTGTATAAAACTATATACAAAAATACACAAAAATAATTTAAATTTGTATGAAAATAAATATACAAAATACACATAAAATTAGGTAAATTTGTATTGAAATACATATACAAAATACACATAAAATAATGTAAATTTGAATGAAAATATATAAACATATAGACTTAAAATAACGTAAATTTGTATCAAATATATACAAAAAAAACATTAAATAATGTAAATATGTATAAAAAATATATACAAAACACAAAAAAAATAATGTAAAATCGTATCAAAATAAATACAGAAAATATAAATAAAATAATGTAAATTTGTTTGAAAATTAAGATGCCAAATACCCATAAAATAACGCATTTTTTATAAAAATATATATACGAAAAAACATAAAATATTTGATTTTTTATTAAAATAAATAGATATACAAAATACACATAAAATAAGCTAAATTTGAATTGAAATATATATACAAAATACATAAAATAATGTAAATTTGTATCAAAATACCTATACAAATACACATATAATAACGTAAATTTGTATAAAAATATATAAACAAAATACACATTAAATAATGTAAATACGTATAAAAAAATGTAAAAAATACACAAATAATCATGTAATACGTATCAAAATAAATAGACAAAATACCAATAAAATAATGTAAATTTCTATGAGAAAACATATTCAAAATACACATAAATAACGCAAATATCAATAAAAATATATATAATATAATATATTTTTATACATATTTAAAATATTTAATGTATATTTTGTATATATATATTTTATGCAAATTTACGTGATTTTATATGTATTTGTTTATATATTTTCATACAAATTTACATTATTTTTTGTGAGTTTTGTATATGTATTTCAATACAAATTTGCCTAACTTTATGTGTATTTTGCATATCTATTTTCAAACAAATTTAAATTATTTTTGTGTATTTTTGTATATATTTTTTTACAAATTTTAGTTATTTTATTTGTTTTTTGAATATTTATTTTCCTACAAATATACATTCTTTTATTGGAATTCTGTGTATTTAATTTTTTACGAATTTACATTATTATATGTGTATTTTGTATATATATATATATATATATTTCGACGTATTTAAACTATTTTATGTGTATTTTATATATACATTTTCATATAAATATACGTTATTTTATTGTGTGTATTCGTATATATTTTGAAACATTTTATACAAATTCATGTTATTTTATGTGTATTTGTATATATATATTCATACAAATTTATATTATTTTATGTGTATTCTTACATATATTTTATTACAAATTTACCTTATTTTATGTTTATTTTGTATATTTATTTCATTCAATTTTAAATTATTTAATGTGTATATTTGTATTTGTATTAAGGTAATTTTATGTGTTTTCTATATATATTTTCATCCAAAATTACATTATTTTATTGTTATTTTCTTAATTTAACTCGATACGAATTTAGATTATTTCATAGGTATTTTGTATACATATTTTTTTACTCATTTACATTATCTAATATGTGTTTTGTGAATATTTTTTTAATGCAAACTAATTTTATGTGCATTTTTGTACATATATTTTTATAGAAACCTAAAACGTTATTTTATGTGTATTTTGTATATGTTTTCTCATACAAATTAACATTATTTAATTAGTTTTTTGTTTATTTATTTTGATACGAATGACTTGATTATTGGTGTATTTTGTAAATATTTTTTTATACGTATTTACATTACTTAATGTGTATTTTGTTTATAATTTTTTTTACAAATTTACGTTATTATATGTGTATTTGTTAAAAATATTTTGAAACGAATTTACTTTATTTTATGTATTTTGTATATATATTTCAATTCAAATTTAGCTTATTTTGTGTGTATTTTGTATATCTATTTTCATGTAAATTTAATTACTTCTGTATATTTTTGTATATAGTTTTATACAAATTTACATTATTTTTTATGCATTTTGTATATTTATATTTATACAAATACACATTCTCTTATTGGTATTTTGTTTATTTATATTTATACGAATTTACATTATTTTATGTGTATTTTGTATACATTTTTGATTCGTATTTACTTAATTTTATTTGTATTTTGTATATATATATATATATATATATATATATATATATATATATATATTTATATATATAAATATATATATATATATATATATATATATATATATATATATATATATATTTATAGAAATCTACGTTATTTTATGTGTATTCTTATATATATTTTAAAACAAATTTACATTGTTTTATATGTTTTTTGCATATCTATTTCAATACAAATTTACCTTATTGTATGTGCATTTTGTATATTTATTTTAATACAAATTCAAATATTTTATGTGTATTTTGGTATATATAATTTTAAAAAAATGCGTTATTTTATAGGTATTTTGCATCTTAGTTTTTATACAAATGTACATTATTTTAATAATATTCTGTGTATATATTTTGATACGATTTTATATTATACTATTTGTGTTTTGTATATATTTTTTTATACATATTTTCATTATTTAATGTGTATTTTTTATATATTTTATACAAATTAACGTCATTTTAAGTGTATTTGTTTATATAATTTCATTCAAATTTACATTATTTTAAGTGTATTTTGTATATGTATTTCAATACAAATTTACCTAATTTTATGTGTATTTTGTATATTTATTTTCATACAAATTTAAATTATTTTTGTATTTTTTTGTATATACATATAGAGTAAATTTTTATGAAAATATATATTCAAAATACATATAAAATTATATAAATAATTATAAAAATATATATATCAAATACACCTAAAAAAATGAAAATTCGTATCAAATAAATAAACAAAATTCCGATAAAAGAACGTATATTTGTAAGAAAATAAATATACAAAATACACATAAAATTACGAAAGTTTGAATAAAAATATATACAAAAAAACAAAAAAATTAATTTCAATTTGTATGAAAATAGATATACAAAATACACATATAATTAGTTAAATTTGTATTTAAATACATGTACAGAATACACATAAAATAATGTAAATTTGTATAAAATACATATACAAAATATACATAGAATAATGTAAAATCGTATCAAAATAAATACACAGAATATCAATAAAATAATATAATTTTGTATGAAAATAAAGATGCAAAATACCCATAAAATAAAGCCTATTTTTTTAAAAATACATATACAAGAATACACATATAATAATTAGATTTGTATCAAAATTAATATACAAAATGCACGTACAATAAGGGAAATTTGTATTGAAAAAATATACAAAATGCTCATAAAACAATGTATATTTGTTTCAAAATATATATACGAATACACATAAAATAACGTATATTTCTATAGAAATATATATACAAAATACACATGAAATGACGTAAATACGAATAAAAATATATATACACAATACACATTAAATAATGTAAATTCGCATCAAAATAAATAAACAAAATATCAACAAAAGAATGTGTATTTGTATGAAAATAGATATACAAAATACTCATAAAATATTGTAAATTTGTATAAAATTCTATTAAAAAAATACACAAAAATATTTTAAATTTGTATAAAAATATATATACAAAATACACATAAAACTAGTTAAATTTCTATATAAATACATATACAAAATACACATAAAATAATGTAAATTTGAATGAAAATATATAAACAAATACACTTAAAATAACGTAAATTTGTATGAAATATATATAGAAAATACACATTAAATAATGTAAATATGTACAAAAAAATATATACAAAACACAAATAAAATAATGTAAAATAGTATCAAAATAAATACACAGAATATTAATAAAATAATGTAACTTTGTATGAAAATAAAGATGCAAAATACCCATAAAACAACGCATTTTTTATGAAAATATATATACCAAAATACACAAAATATTTAAATTTGTATTAAAATAAATATACAAAATGCATATACAATAAGGTAAATTTTATATAAAAATATATATACAAATACACATAAAATACCATGAATTTGTATAAAAATATATAATCAAAATAAATATTAAATAATATAAAAGCGTATAAAAATATATATACAAAGCACATATAAAATAATGTAAATTCGTATCAATATAAATCAACAAAACACCAATAAAATAATATATAATTGAATGAAAATAAATTTACAAAATACACATAGCATAACTAAAAAATTGTATTAAAATATATACAAAAATACATAGAAATAGTTTGAGTTTGTATGAAAAGAGATATACAAAATACACATAAAACTAAGTAAATTTCTTTTGAAATGTATATACAAAATACCCATAAAATATTGTAAATTTGTGTCAAAATATATAAACAAATACACATAAAATCACGTAAATTTGTATGAAAAATATATACAAAATACACATAGAATAATGTCAATTCGTATCAAAATGAATGAGCAGAATATCAATAAAATAATGTAAATTTGTATGAAAATCAAGATGCAAAATACCCACAAAATAAAGCATATGTTTATAAAAATACAGATACAAAAATACACATCGAAAAATTAAATTTGTATTAAAATTAATATACAAAATGCGTATATAATAATGTAAATTTGTATTGAAAAAATATGCAACATACACGTTTACTCATACAAATTTATATTATTTTATTGGAATTTTGTTTATTTATTTTGATACGAATTACATGATTATATGTGTATTTTGTACATATTTTTAAACATAAAATAACGTAAATATGTATGAAAAATATATACAAAATACACATAGAATAATGTCAATTCGTATCAAAATGAATGAGCAGAATATCAATAAAATAATGTAAATTTGTATGAAAATAAAGATGCAAAATACCCAAAAAAATAAAGCATATGTTTATAAAAATACAGATACAAAAATACACAGCGAATAATTAAATTTGTATTAAAATTAATACACAAAATGCGTATATAATAAGGTAAATTTGTATTGAAAAAATATGTAACATTCACGTTTACTCATACAAATTTATATTATTTTATTGGTATTTTGTTTATTTATTTTGATACGAATAACATGATTATATGTGTATTTTGTTCATATTTTTTTATACGTATTTACATTATTTAATGTGTATATTGTTTATATATTTTCATACAAATTTACGTTATTATATGTGTATTTGTATAAATATTTTGATACAAATTTACTTTATTTCATGTATTTTGTATATATTTCAATTCAAATTTAGCTTATTTCGTGTGTAGTTTGTATATATTTTCATACAAATTTTATTACTTCTGTGTATTTTTGTATATAGTTTTATATAAATTTACGTTATTTTATGTGTATTTTGTATATTTATATTCATACAAATACACATTCTTTTATTGGTATTTTGTTTATTTATTTTGATACGAATTTACATTATTTTATGTGTATTTTGTATACATTTTTTTTTATACGTATTTACTTCACTTTATGTGTATTTTGTATATATATTTTTATAGAAATCTACGTTATTTTATGTGTATTCGTATATATATTTTGAAACAAATTTACATTGTTTTATATGTATTTTGCATATCTATTTCAATACAAATTTACCTTATTGTATGTGTTTTTTGTATATTTATTTTAATACAAATTTAATTTTTTGATGTGTATTTTGGTATATATATTTTTTTAATAAAAAAATGCGTTATTTTATGGGTATTTTGCTTCTTTATTTTCATACAAATTTACATTATTTTATTAATATTCTGTGTATTTATTTTGATACGATTTTACATTATTCTATTTGTGTTTTCTACATATTTTTTATACAAAATTACGTTATTTTAAGTGTATTTGTTTATGTATTTTCATTCAAATTTACATTATTTTATGTGTATTTTATGTATGTATTTGAATACAAATTTACCTAATTTTATGTGTATTTTGTATATTTATTTTCATACACATTTAAAATATTTGTGTGTATTTTTGTGTATAGTTTGATACAAATTTAGGTTATTTTATGTGTATTTTATATATCTATTTTCATACAAATACACATTCTTTTATTGATATTTTGTTTATTTATTTTGACGCGAATTTACATTATTTAATGTGTATTTTGTATATATATTTTTATACGTATTTACATCATTTCATGTGTATTTTGTATAGTTTTAAACAAATTTATATTATTTAATGTGTATTTTGTATATATATATATTTATACAAATACACATTCTTTTATTGGTATTTTGTTTATTTATTTTGATACTAATTTACATTATTTTATGTGTATTTTGTATACATTTTTTATACGTATTTACTTAATTTTATGTGTATTTTGTATATATATTTTTATAGAAATCTACCTTATTTCATGTGTATTCGTATATATATTTTGAAAAAAATTTACATTGTTTATATGTATTTTGCATATCTATTTATGTGTATTCTGTATTTATTTTTGTTATACATAGAATAATGTAAAATCGTATCAAAATAAGTACACAGAATATCAATACAATAATTTAAATTTGTATGAAAATAAAGATGCAAAATACCCATAAGATAAAGCATATTTTTTTTTAAATACATATACAAAAATACACATAGAATAATTAAATTTGTAATAAAATTAATATACAAAAAAAAAACGCAAAACACAAATAAAACTGTAAATTTGTTTCAAAATATATATACGAATACACATAAGATAACGTAGATTTCTATAGAAATATATATACAAAATACACATGAAATTATGTAAATACGTATAAAAATATATATATAAAATACATATTAAGTAATATAAATTCGTGATAAAATAAATAAACAAAATATCATGAAAAGAATGTGTATTTGTATGGAAATAAATAATAGATAATAAATTTGTATGTAATATATATGCAAGATACATTTAAATAATGTAAATATGTATAAAAAATATATATATACAAAAAACAAATAGAATAATGTAAAATCGTATCAAAATAAATACACCGAATATTAATAAAATAATGTAAATTAGTATGAAAATGAAGATGCAAAATTCCCATCAAATAGCGCATTTCTTATAAAAAAATATATATACCAAAATACACATAAAATATTTAGATTTGTATTGAAATAAATATACAAAATGCACATACAATAAGGTAAACTTCTATTGACAATGTAAATTTGTTTCAAAATATATATACGAATACACATAAAATAACGTAGGTTTCTATAAAAATATATTTACAAAATACACATATAATTAATTAAATACGCATAAAAAAATGTAAACAAAATACACATAAAATAATGTAAATTCGAAACAAAATAAATAAACAAAATACCAATAAAAGAATGTATATCTATTTATTTTAATACAAAATCAAATATTTTATGTTTTTTCGTATATATATATTTATAAAAAATGCGTTATTTTATGGGTATTTTGTATCTTAATTTTCATACAAATTTACATTATTTTATTAATATTTTCTGTATTATTTTGATACGATTTTACAATATTTTATTTATGTTTTGTATATATTTTTTTTATACATATTTACATTATTTAATGTGTTTTTTCTATATATATTTGATACATATTTACGTTATTTTAAGTTATTTTATGTGTATTTGTTTATATATTTTGACACAAATTTACAATATTTTTGGGGTATTTTGTATATATATTTCAAAAGAAATTTACCTAGTTTTATATGTATTCTGAATATCTATTTTCATACAAACTCAAATTATTTTTATGTATTTTTGTATATATTTCAATACAAATTTTAGTTATGTTATGTGTATTTTGTAAATCTATTCTCATTCAAATATATATTATTTTATTGGTGTTTTGTTGATTTATATTGATACGAATTTACATTATTTTATATGTACTTTGTATATATATTTTTATACGCATTTACATTATTTAATATTTATTTTGAATATATAATTTTATACAAATTCATGGTATTTTATGTGTATTTGTATATATATTTTCATATAAATTTACATTATTTTATGTGTATTTTGTACATATATTTCATTACAAATTTACCTTATTTTATGTTTATTTTGTATGTGTATTTTGTACATTTATATTTATACAAATACACATTCTTTTATTGGTATTTTGTTTATTTATTTTGTTTCGAATTTACATTATTTTATGTGTATTTTGTTTACATTTTTTTATACGTATATACTTAATTTTATGTGTATTTTGTATATATATTTTTATAGAAATCTACGTTATTTTATGTGTATTTGTATATATATTTTGAAACAAATCTATATTGTTTTATATGTATTTTTGCACATCTCTTTCAATAGAAGTTTACCTTATTGTATGTGCATTTTGTATATTTATTTCAATACAAATTTAAATATTTTATGTGTATACATGTACAAAAAATACATAAAATAAAGTAGATTTGTATGAAATGAAAACAAATACATTTTATATAAAATATATATACAAAATACACATAGAATAATGTAAAATCATATTAAAATAAATACACAGATTATCAATAAAATAATGTAAATTTGTATGAAAATAAAGATGCAAAATACCCATAAAATAAAGCATATTTTTTTAAAAATACATACACAAAATTACACATAGATTAATCAAATTTGTATTAAAATTAATATACAAAATGCACATACAATAAGGTAAATTTGTATTGAAAAAATAAGCAAAATACACATAAAACAATGTAAATTTGTTTCAAAATATATATACGAATACACATAAAATAACGCAGATTTCTATAGAAATATATATACAAAATACACTTGAAATAATGTAAATACGTATAAAAATATATATACAAAATACACATTAAATAATGTTAATTCGTGTCAAAATAAATAAACAAAATATCATGAAAAGAATGTGTTTGTATGAAAATAGATATACAAAATACACATAATATAACCTAAATTTGTATAAAACTATAAACAAAAATACACAAAAATAATAAAATAAATATACAAAAAACATATAAAATTAGGTAAATTTGTATTGAAATACATATACAAGATACACATAAAATAATGTAAATTTGAATGAAAATATATAAACATATAGACTTAAAATAACGTAAATTTGTATCAAATATATATACAAAAAACACATTAAATAATGTAAATATGTATAAAAAAATATACACAAAACACAAATAAAATAATGTATAATCGTATCAAAATAAATACAGAAAATATTAATAAAATAATGTAAATTTGTATGAAAATTAAGATGCAAAATACCCATAAAATAACGCATTTTTATAAAAATATATATACGAAAAAACATAAAATATTTGATTTTGTATTAAAATAAATAGATATACAAAATACACATAAAATAAGCTAAATTAAATGAAAAATATATACAAAATACACATAAAATAATGTAAAATCGTATCAAAATAAATACACAGAATATCAATAAAATAATGTAATTTTGTATGAAAATAAAGATGCAAAATATCCATAAAATAAAGCATATTTTTTTAAAAATACATATACAAAAATACACATAGAATAATTAAATTTGTGTTAAAATTAATATACAAAATGCACGTACAATAATGTAAATTTGTATTGAAAAAATATACAAAATGCACTTTAAAGCGTAGATTTCTTTAAAAATCTATATACGAATACACATAAAATAAGGTAGATTTCTTTAGAAATATATTTACAAAATACACATGAAATGATGTAAATACGTATAAAAATATATATATACAAAATACACATTAAATGATTTAAATTCTGTCAAAATAAATAAACAAAATATCAATAAAAGAATGTGTATTTGTATGAAAATAGATATACAAAATACTCATAAAATAACCTAAGTTTGTATAAAACTATATACAAAAATATACAAAAATAATTTAAATTTGTATGAAAATTTACCTTATTGTATGTGCATTTTGTATATTTATTTCAATGCAAACATAAATATTTTATGTGTATTTTGGTATATATATTTTTATAAGATTACGAAAATTTGAATAAAAATATATACAAAAAAAACAAAAAAATTAATTTCATTTTGTATGAAAATAGATATACAAAATACATATATAATTAGTTAAATTTGTATTTAAATACATGTACAAAATACACATAAAATAATGTAAATTTGTATGAAATGAAAACAAATTCACATAAAATTCGCGTCAAAATAAATAAACAAAATATCAATAAAAGAATGTGTATTTGTATGAAAATAGATATACAAAATACACATAAAATATCCTAAATTTGTATCAAACTATATACAAAAATACACAAAAATATTTTAAATTTGTATTAAAATAAATATACAAAATACACAAAATTACGTAAATTTGTATTGAAATACATACACAAAATACACATAAAATAATGTAAATTTGAATGAAAATATATAAACAAATACACTTAAAATATCGTAAATTTGTATAAAAAAATATGTACAAAACACAAATAGAATAATGTAAAATCGTATCAAAATAAATACACAGAATATTAATAAAATAATGTAAATTTGTATGAAAATAAAGAAGCAAAATATCCATAAAATAACGCATTTTTTTTATTTATTAAAATATATATACCAAAATACACATCAAAAAGTTAAATTTGTGTTAAAATAAATATACAAAAAACACATACAATAAGGTAAATTTGTATTGAAATAGATATGCAAAATACATATAAAACAATATAAATTTGTTTGAAAATATATATACTAATACACATAAAATAACGTTGATTTCTATAAAAATATATATACAAAATACACATAAAATGAAGTAAATACGTATAAAAAAATGTATACAAAAAACACATAAAATAATGTAAATTCGTATCAAAATAAATAAACAAAATACCAATAAAAAAATGTGTATTTGTATAAATGTAAATATACAAAATACACATAAAATAACGTAAATTTATATAAAACTATATACAAAAATACACCGAAGTAATTAAATTTGTATGAAAATATATACAAAATACACACAAAATAAGCTAAATTTGAATTGAAATATATATACAAAATACATGAAATAAAGTAAATTTGTATCAAAATATTTATACAAATACACATATAATAACGTAAATTTGTATGAAAATATATAAACAAAATACACATTAAATAATGTAATACGTATAAACTCATTCAAATACACATATAATCATGTAATTCGTATCAAAATAAATAAACAAAATACCAATAAAATAATATAAATTTGTATGAGTAAACGTGTATGTTGCATATTTTTTCAATACAAATTTACCTTATTATATACGCATTTTGTATATTAATTTTAATACAAATTTAATTATTCGATGTGTATTGTTGTATCTGTATTTTTATAAACATATGCTTTATTTTTGGGTATTTTGCATCTTTATTTACAAATTTACATTATTTATTGATATTCTGCTCATTCATTTTGATACGAATTGACATTATTCTATGTGTATTTTGTATATATTTTTCATACAAATTTACGTTACTTTATGTGTATTTGCTTATATATTTTGACACAAATTTACAATATTTTATGGGTATTTTGTATATACATTTCAAAAGAAATTTACCTAGTTTTATGATTATTTTGTATATCTATTTTCATACGAACTCAAATTATTTCTATGTATTTTTGTATATATTTTAATACAAATTTTAGTTATGTTATGTGTATTTTATAAATTTATTTTCATTCAAATATATATTATTTTATTGGTGTTTTGTTGATTTATATTGATTCGAATTTACATTATTTTATATGTACTTTGTATATATATTTTTATACGCTTTCACATTATTTAATATTTATTTTAAATATATATTTTTATACAAATTCATGGTATTTTATGTGTATTTGTATATATATTTTTATATAAATTTACATTATTTTATGTGTATTTTGTACATATATTTTTTTTACAAATCTACCTTATTTTATGTTTATTTTGTATGTGTATTTTGTATATTTATATTTATCCAAATACACATTCATTTATTGGAATTTTGTTTATTTATTTTAATTCGAATTTACATTATTATATGTGTATTTTGTATATATATTTTTATAGAAATCTACGTTTTTTTATTTGTATTCGTATATATATTTTGAAACAAATTTACATTGTTTTATATGTATTTTTGCATATCTCTTTCAATACAAATTTACCTTATTGTATGTGCATTTTGTATATTTATTTCAATGTAAATTTAAATATTTTATGTGTTTTTTGGTATATATATTTTTATAAGATTACGAAAATTTGAATAAAAATATATACAAAAAAACTAAAAATTAAATTTCAATTTGTATGAAAATAGATATACAAAATACACATATAATTAGCTAAATTTGTATTTAAATACATGTACAAAATACACATAAAATAATGTAAATTTTTATGAAATGAAAACAAATTCACAAAAAATTCGCGTCAAAATAAATAAACAAAATATCAATAAAAGAATGTGTATTTGTATGAAAATAGATATACAAAATACACATAAAATAACCTAAATTTGTATCAAAATATATACAAAAATAAACAAAAATATTTTAAATTTGTATGAAAATAAATATACAAAATATACATAAAATTAGGTAAATTTGTAATGAAATACATACACAAAATACACATAAAATAATGTAAATTTGAATGAAAATACATAAACAAATACACTTAAAATAACGTAAATTTGTATAAAAAAATATGTACAAAACACAAATAGAATAATGTAAAATCGTATCAAAATAAATACACAGAATATTAATAAAATAATGTAAATTTGTATGAAAATAAAGAAGCAAAATACCCACAAAATAACGCATTTTTTTTATTTATAGAAATATATATACCAAAATACACATCAAAAAATTAAATTTGTATTAAAATAAATATACAAAAAACACATACAATAAGGTAAATTTGTATTGAAATAGATATGCAAAATACATATAAAACAATGTAAATTTGTTTCAAAATATATATACGAATACACATAAAATAACGTAGATTTCTATAAATATATATATACAAAATACACATAAAATGAAGTAAATACGTATAAAAAAATGTATACAAAATACACATAAAATAATGTAAATTCGTATCAAAATAAATAAACAAAATACCAATAAAAGAATGTGTATTTGTATAAATATATATAAAATACACATACATAAAATAACGTAAATTTATATAAAACTATATACAAAAATACACAGAAGTAATTAAATTTCTATGAAAATATATACAAAATACACACAAAATAAGCTATATATATACAAAATACATGAAATAAAGTAAATTTGTATCAAAATATTAATACAAATACACATATAATAACGTAAATTTGTACGAAAATATATAAACAAAATACACATTAAATAATATAAATACGTATAAAGAAATATGTACAAAATACACATATAATCATGTAATTCGTATCAAAATAAATAAACAAAATACCAATAAAATAATATAAATTTGTATGAGTAAACGTGTATGTTGCATATTTTTTCAATACAAATTTACCTTATTATATACGCATTTTGTATATTAATTTTAATATATGTGTATTTGAATATATATTTTATACAAATTTACATTATTTTATGGGTTTTCTATATTTATTTCAATTCAAATTTAGCTTATTTTATGTGTCTTTTGTATATCTATTTTCATACAAATTTAATTATTTTTGTTTATTTTTGTATATAGTTTTATACAATTTTACGTTATTTAATGTGTATTTTGTATATTTATATTTATACAAGTAAACATTCTTTTAATTGGTATTTAGTTTATTTATTTTGATACGAATTTACATTATTTTATGGGTATTTTGTATACATTTTCTTATACGTTATACGTTATTTTATATGTATTCGTATATATATTTTGAAACAAATTTACATTGTTTTATGTGTATTTTGGATATCTATTTCAATACAAATTTACCTTATTGATGTGCATTTTGTATATTTATTGTAATACAAATTTAAATATTTTATGTGTATTTTGGTATATATATTTTCATAAAAAATGCTTTGCTTTATGGGTATTTTGCATCTTTATTTTCATACAAATTTACATTATTTTATTAATATTCTGTGTATTTATTTTGATACTATTTTACATTATTATATTTGTGTTTTTTTATATATTTTTTTATACATATTTACATTATTTAATGTTTATTTTCTATATATATTTCATACAAATTTACGTTATTTTAAGTGTATTTGTTTATATATTTTCATTCAAATATACATTTTTTTATGTGTATTTTGTATATGTATTTTAATAGAAATTTAACTAGTTTTATGTGTATTTTGTATATATATTTTTATACAAATTTAAATTATCTTTGTGTATTTTTTTAATAGAGTTTTATACAAATTTACAATATTTTATGTTTATTTTGTATATCTATTTTCATACAAATACACATTCTTTTATTGATATTTTGTTTATTTATTTTGATGCGAATTTACATTATTTAATGTGTATTGTGTATATATATTTTTATACGTATTAACGTCATTTCATGTGTATTTTGTATATATATTTCTATAGAAATATACGTTATTTTATGTGTATTCGTATATATATTTTGAAACAAATATACATAGTTTTATGTGTATTTTGTATATTTTTTCAATACAAATTTCCCTTATTGTACGTGCATTTTGTATATTAATTTTAATACAAATTCAATTATTCTATGTGTATTCTTGTATATGTATTTTAAAAAAAATATGCTTTATTTTATGAGTATTTTGCATCTTTATTTTCATACACAATTACGTTATTTTATTGATATTCTGTGTATTTATTTTGATACGATTTTACATTATTCTATGTATATTTTGTATATCTATTTTATACAAATGTACGTTATTTTATGTGAATTTGTTTTCATTTCATACAAATATATATTATTTTATGTGTATTTTGTACATGTATTTAAATACAAATTTAACTAATTATATGTGTATTTTGTATATCTATTTTCATACAAATTGAAATTTATTTTTTTGTTTTTTGTATATACTTTTATTCAAATTTTCGTAATTTTATTTGTATTTTGTATATTTATTTTCCTACAAATATACGTTCTTTTATCGGAATTTTGTTTATTTATTTTGATACGAATTTTCATTTTTTTAGGTGTATTTGATATATATATTTTTATAATTATTTAAATAATTTTATATTTATTTTTAATATATATTTTAATATAAATTTAATATATATTTATATAAAAAAAAAAAAAAAAATAATTTAAATTTGTATGAAAATAAATATACAAAATACACATAAAATTAGGTAAATTTGTATTGAAATACATATACAAAATACACTTAAAATAATGTATATTTGAATGAAATTATATAAACAAATACACTTAAAATGACATTAATTTGTATAAAATATATATAAAAAATACACATTAAATAATGAAAATATGTATAAAAAAAATATACCCAAAACACAAATAGTATAATATAAAATCGAATCAAAATATATACACAAAATATTAATAAAATAATGTACATTTGTATGAAAACTAAGATGCAAAATACCTATAAAATAACGCATTTTTTATAAAATCATATATACCAAAATACACATAAAATATTTGAATTTGTATTAAAATAAATATACAAAATGCACATACAATAAGGTAAATTTGTATTGAAATAGATTTCTATAAATATATATATACAAAATACAAATAAAATTAAGTAAATACGAATCAAAAATGTATACAAAATACACATAAAATAATGTAAATTCGTATAAATATAAATAAACAAAATACCAATAAGAGAATGTGTATTTGTATAAATATAAATATACAAAATGCACATAAAATAACGTAAATTTGTATAAAACTATATACAAAAATACACAAAAGAAATTAAATTTGTAGGAAAATAGATATACAAAATACACACAAAATAAGCTAAATTTGAATTGAAATATATATACAAAATACATAAAATAAAGTAAATTCGTTTCAAAATATTTTTAACAAATACACATATAATAACGTAAATTTGTAAAAAAAATATATATAAACAAAATACACATTAAGTAATGTAAATACGTATAAAAAAAATATTTACAAAATACACCAATAATCAAGTCATTCGTATGAAAATAAATAAACAAACAAATGTAAATTTGTTTGAGAAAACATATACAAAATACACATAAAATAACGTTTTAAGTTTCTATAAAAATATATGTACAAAAATGCACATGAAACTAGTTTGCATAAAAAAATATATACAAAACACACATTAGATAATGTAAATGAGTAAAAAAATATGTATACAAAATACCTATGAAATAATCTAAATTCGTATCGAGTTAAATTAAGAAAACAACAATAAAATAATGTAATTTTGGATGAAAATATATATAGAAAACACACATAAAATAACCTAAATACAAATACAAATATACCCATTAAATAATTTAAAATTGAATGAAATAAATATACAAAATAAACATAAAATAAGGTAAATTTGTAATAAAATATATGTAAGAATACACATAAAATAATATAAATTTGTATGAAAATATATATACAAATACACATAAAATAACATGAATTTGTATAAAATGTTTCAAAATATATACGAATACACACAATAAAATAACGTAATTTTTTTATGAAAATGTATATATAAAATACACATTAAATAATTTAAATACGTAGAAAAATATATATGTAAAATACACATAAAATAATGTAAATTCGTAAAAAAAAAAAATACACAAAATTCCAATAAAAGAATGTATATTTGCAGGAAAATATATACACAAAATACAAATAAATTAACTAAAATTTGTATGAAAATATATAAAAAATACACAAAAATAATATTAATTTGTTTGAAAATAGATATGCAAAATACACATAAAGTTAGGCAAATTTGTATTGAAATACATATACAAAACTCACATAAAATAATGTAAATTTGTATCAAAATATATAAACAAATACATATAAAATAAAGTAAATTTGGATAAAATATATATACAAAATATACATTAAAGATTTTAAATATATATAAAAATATATTATATTATATATATTTTTATTGATATTTGCGTTATTTATGTGTATTTTGTATATGTTTTCTCATAGAAATTTACATTATTTTATTGGTATTTTGTCTATTTATTTTGATACGAATTACATGATTATTTGTGTATTTTGTACATTTTTTTATACGTATTTACATTATTTAATGTGTATTTTGTTTATATATTTTTATACAAATTTACGTTATTATATGTGTATTTGCATAAGTATTTTGATACAAATTTACATTATTTTATGTATTTTGTATATATATTTCAATTCAAATTTAGCTTATTTTATATGTATTTTGTATATCTATTTATTTTAATACAAAATCAAATATTTTATGTTTTTTCGTATATATATTTTTATAAAAAATGCGTTATTTTATGGGTATTTTGCATCTTAATTTTCATACAAATTTACATTATTTTATTAATATTTTCTGTATTATTTTATTTGTGTTTTGTATATATTTTTTTATACATATTTACATTATTTAATGTTTTTTTTGTATATATATTTGAAACAAATTTACGTTATTTTAAGTCTATATGTTTATATATTTTCATTCAAATTTACATTATTTTATGTGTATTTTGTATATGTATTTCAATACAACTTTACCTAATTTTATATGTTTTTTGTATATTTATTTTCATACAAGTTTAAATTATTTTTGTGTATTTTTCTATATAGTTTTATAAAAATTTAGGTTATTTTATGTGTATTTTGTATATCTATTTTCATATAAATACACATTCTTTTCATGATATTTTGTTTATTTATTTTGACACGAATTAACATAATTTAATGTGTATTTTGTATATATATTTTTATACGTATTTACATTATTTCAAGTGTATTTTGTATATATATTTCTATAGAAATCTGCGTTATTTTATGTGTATTCGTATATATATTTTGAAACAAATTTACATTGTTTTATGTGTATTTTGCATATTTTTTTAATACAAATTTACCTTATTGTATGTGTATTTTGTATATTAATTTTAATACAAATTTGATTAATCTATGTATATTTTTGTATATGTATTTTTATAAAAATATGCTTTATTTTATGGGTATTTTGCATCTTTATTTTCATACAAATTTACATTATTTTATTGATATTCTGTGTATTTATTTTGATATGATTTTACATTATTCTATGTGTATTTTGTATATATATTTTATATAAAATGTATTTGTTTTCATTTCATACAAATCTACATTATTTTATGTGTTTTTTGTACATGTATTTAAATACAAATTTAACTAGTTATATGTGTATTTTGTATATCTATTTTGTATGTATATTTTTTATAGAAATTTACTCTATTTTATGAGTATTCGTATATATATTTTGATACAAATTTACATTATTAATGTGTATTTTGCATATCTATTTCAATACAAATTTACTTTATTGTACGTGCATTTTGTATATTTATTTTAATACAAATTTAATTATTTTATATGTATTTTTGTATATATATTTTTATGCAAATATACGTTATTATATGGATATTTGCCATCTTTATTTTCATACAAATTTACATTATTTTATTGATATTCTCTTTATTTATTTTGATACGATTTAACATTATTCTATGTGTTTTTTGTATATATTTTTTTATATATATATTTACATTATTTAATGTTAATTTTGTATATATTTTTTATCCAAATTTACATTATTTTATGTGTATTTGTTTATATATTTTTATACAAATTTACATTATTTTATGTGTATTTTGTATATACATTTTCATAAAAAAAATACGTTATTTTATTGTGTGTATTTGTATATATTTTGATACAAATTTTATACAAATTCCTGATATTTAATGTGTATTTGTATATATATTTTCATACAAATTTATATTATTTTATGTGTATTTTTTCATATATTTCATTACAAATTTACCTTATTTTATGTTTATGTGTATATTTGTATTTGTATTTAGGTTATTTTATGTGTATTTTGTATATATATTTTCATCCAAAATTACATTATTATATTGGTATTTTCTTAATTTAATTCGATACGAATTTAGATTATTTCATAGGTATTTTGTATACATATTTTTATACTCATTTACATTACCTAATGTGTGTTTTGTATATATATTTTTATGCAAATTTATTTTATGTTCATTTTGGTACATATATTTTTATAGAAATTTGCGTTATTTTATGTATATAGTTTTATATAAATTTACGTTATTTTATGTGCATTTTGTATATTTATATTTATACAAATACACATTCTTTTATTGCTATACTGTTTATTTATATTTATACAAATTAACATTATTTTATACAAAATGCACATAGAATAAGGTAAATTTGTATTGAAATAGATATGCAAAATACATATAAAATAATGCAAATTTGTTTCAAAATATATATACGAATACACATAAAATAACGTAGCTTTCTATAAAAATACATATACAAAATACACATAACATTAAGTAAATACGTATAAAAAAATGTATACAAAATACACATAAAATAATGTAAATTCGTATAAATGTAAATAAACAATATACCAATAAAAGAATGTGTATTTGTATAAATATAAATATACAAAATGCACATAAAATAACGTAAATTTATATAAAACTATATACATCAAATAACGCAAATTTCTATAAAAATATATGAACAAAAATTAACATAAAATAAATACAAAACACACATTAGATAATGTAAATGAGTATAAAAATATGTATAGAAAATACCTATGAAATAATCTAAATTAGTATCGAATTAAATTAAGAAAATACCGATAAAATAATGAAATTTTGGATGAAAATATATATACAAAATACACATAAAATAACTTAAATACAAATATACACATAAAATATTGTATTTTGTATATACATTTCAATTCAAATTTAGCTTATTTTATCTGTATTTTGTATATCTATTTTCATACGAATTTAATTACTTCTGTGTATTTTTATACAAATTTACGTTATTTTATGTGTATTTTGTATATTTATATTTATACAAATACACATTCTTTTATTGGTATTTTGTTTATTTATTTTGATACGAATTTACATTATTTTATGTGTATTTTGTATACATTTTCTTATACGTATTTACTTCATTTTATGTGTATTTTGTATATATATTTTTATACAAATCTACGTTATTTTATGTGTATTCGTATGTATATTTTGAAACAAATTTACATTGTTTTATATGTATTTTGCATATCTATTTCAATACAGATTTACCTTATTGTATGTGTATTTTGTATATTTATTTTAATACAAATTAATTTTTTCATATGTATTTTGGTATATATATTTTTATAAAAAATGCGTTATTTAATGGGTATTTTGCATCTTTATTTTCATACAAATTTACATTGTTTTATTATAAAATATAAATTTGTATGAAAATATATATAAAATACATATAAAATAACATGAATTTGTATAAAATTTGTTTCAAAATATATACGAATACACACAATAAAATAACGTAAATTTTTATGAAAATGTATATATACAATACACATAAAATAGTTTAAATACGTAGAAAAACATATATACAAAATACACATAAAATAATGTAAATTAGTTAAAAATTAAATACACAAAATTCCAATAAAAGAATGTTTATTTGTAGGAAAATATATATACAAAAAACAAATAAAATAACTAAAATTTGTATAAAAATATATACAAAAATACACAAAAATAATTTAAATTTGTTTGAAAATAGATATGCAAAATACACATAAAGTTAGGCAAATTTGTATTGAAATACATATACAAAACTCACATTAAATAATGTAAATTTGTATGAAAATATATAAACAAATACATATAAAATCACGTAAATTTGGATAAAATATATATATACAAAATATACATTAAATATTTTAAATATGTATAAAAATATATTATATTATATATATTATATATGTTATATATATTATTTATGTGTATTTTGCATATGTTTTCTCATAAAAATTTACATTATTTTATTGGTATTTTGTCTATTTATTTTGATACGAATTACATGATTATTTGTGTATTTTTTACATTTTTTTTATACGTATTTACATTATTTAATGTGTATTTTGTTTATATATTTTTATACAAATTTACGTTATTATATGTGTATTTGTATAGGTATTTTGATACAAATTTACATTATTTTATGTATTTTGTATATATATTTCAATTCAAATTTAGCTTATTTTATGTGTATTTTGTATATCTATTTATTTTAATACAAAATCAAATATTTAATGTTTTTTCGTATATATATTTTTATAAAAAATGCGTTATTTTATGGGTATTTTGCATCTTAATTTTCATACAAATTTACATTATTTTATTAATATTTTCTGTATTTATTTTGATACGATTTTACATTATTTTATTTGTGTTTTGTATATATTTTTTATACATATTTACATTATTTAATGTTTTTTTTTTATATATATTTGATACAAATTTACGTTATTTTAAGTCCATATGTTTATATATTTTCATTCAAATTTACATTATTTTATGTGTATTTTGTATATGTATTTCAATACAAATTTACCTATTTTTATATGTTTTTTGTATATTTATTTTCATACAAGTTTAAATTATTTTTGTGTATTTTTGTAGGTATATAGTTTTATACAAATTTAGGTTATTTTATGTGTATTATGGATATCTATTTTCATACAAATACACATTCTTTCCATGATATTTTGTTTATTTATTTTGACACGAATTAACATTATTTAATATGTGTTTTATATATATATTTTTATACGTATTTACATTATTTCAAGTGTATTTAGTATATATATTTCTATAGAAATCTGCGTTATTTTATGTTTATTCGTAAATATATTTTGAGACAAATTTACATTGTTTTTTGTGTATTTTGCATATTTTTTCAATACAAATTTACCTTATTGTATGTGCATTTTGTATATTAATTTTAATACAAATTTGATTAATCTATGTGTATTTTTGTATATGTATTTTTGTAAAAATATGCTTTATTTTATGGGTATTTTGCATCTTTATTTTCATACAAATTTACAATATTTTATTGATATTCTGTGTATTTATTTTAATATGATTTTACATTATTCTATGTATATTTTGTATATATATTTTATATAAAATGTATTTGTTTTCATTTCATACAAATCTACATTATTTTATGTGTTTTTTTGTACTTGTATTTAAATACAAATATAAGTAGTTATATGTGTATTTTGTATATCTATTTTGTATGTATATTTTTATAGAAATTTACTCTATTTTATGAGTATTCGTATAAATATTTTGATACAAATTTACATTATTGATGTGTATTTTGCATATCTGTTTCAATACCAATTTACTTTATTGTACGTGCATTTTGTATATTTATTTTAATACAAATTTAACTCTTTTATATGTATATTTGTATATATATTTTTATGCAAATATGCGTTATTATATGGATATATTGCATCTTTATTTTCATACAAATTTACATTATTTTATTGATATTCTCTTTATTTATTTTGATACGACTTAACATTATTCTATGTGTATTTTGTATATTTTTTTATACATATTTACATTATTTAATGTTCATTTTGTATATATATTTTATCCAAATTTACATTATTTTATGTGTATTTGTTTATATATTTTCATATAAATCTACATTATTTTATGTGTTTTTTGTATATATATTTTTCTACGTATTTAAATTATTTTATGTGTATTTTGTATATACATTTTCATAAAAAAAATTACGTTATTTTATTGTGTGTATAAGTATATATTTTGATACAAATTTTATACAAATTCATGTTATTTAATGTGTATTTCTATATATATTTTCATACAAATTTATATTTTTTTATGTGTATGTTTTCATATATTTCATTACAAATTTACCTTATTTTATGTTTATTTTGTATATTTATTTAATTCAATTTTAAATTATTTTATGTGTATATTTGTATTTGTATTTAGGTTATTTTATGTGTATTTTGTATATATATTTTTATCCAAAATTTATTTTATGTTCATTTTTGTACATATATTTTTATAGAAATTTGCGTTATTTTATGTATATAGATTTATATAAATTTACGTTATTTTATGTGCATCTTGTATATTTATATTTATACAAATACACATTCTTTTATTTGTATTGTTTATTTACATTTATACGAATTTACATTATTTTATGTGTATTTTGTATTCATTTTTTTATACGTATTTACTTAATATTATGTGTATTTTGTATATGTATTTTTATAGAAATCTGCGTTATTTTATGTGTATTCGTATATATATTTTGAAACAAATTTACATTATTTTATATGTATTTTGCATATCTATTTCAATACAAATTTACCTTATTGTATGTGCATTTTGTATATTTATTTTAATACAAATTCAAATATTTTATGTGTATTTTGGTATCAATAATTTTATGAAAAATGCGTTAATTTTCATACAAATTTACATTATTTTATTAATATTCTGTGTATATATTTTGATACGATTTTACATTATACTATTTGTGTTTTGTATATATTTTTTTATACATATTTACATTATTTAATGTGTATTTTGAATATATATTTCATACAAATTTACGTTATTATATGTATATTTGTTTATATATTTTCTTTCAAATTTACATTATTTTATATGTATTTTGTATAAGTATTTCAATACAAATTAACCTAATTTTATGTGTGTTTTGTATATTTCTTTTCGTACAAATTTAAATTATTTTTGTGTATTTTTGTATATAGTTTTATACAAATTTAGGTTATTTTATGTACGTATTTACATTATTTAATGTGTGTTTTGTATATATATTTTTATCCAAAGTTACTTTATTTTACGTTCATTTTTGGACATATATTTTTATGGAAATTAGCGTTATTTTATATGTATTTGTATATGTTTTCTCATGCAAATTTACATTATTTTATTGATATTTTGTTTATTTAGTTTGATACGAATTACATGATTATAAATGTGCATTTTGTACATATTTTTTATACGTATTTACATTACTTAATGAGTATTTTGTTTATATATTTTTAAACAAATTTACGTTATTATATGTATTTTTATAAATATTTTGATAAAAATTTACATTATTTTATGTATTTTGTATATACATTTCAATTCAAATTTAGCTTATTTTATCTGTATTTTGTATATCTATTTTCATACGAATTTAATAACTTCTGTGTATTTTTGTATATAGTTTTATACAAATTTACGTTATTTTATGTGTCTTTTGTATATTTATATTTATACAAATACACATTCTTTTATTGGTATTTTGTTTATTTATTTTGATACGAATTTACATTATTTTATGTGTATTTTGTATACCTGTAAATTTGTTTCAAAATATATATACGAATACACATAAAATAACGTAGATTTCTATAAAAATACATATACAAAATACATATAAAATTAAGTAAATACGTATAAAAAAATGTATACAAAATTCACATAAAATAATGGAAATTCGTATAAATGTAAATAAACAATATACCAATAAAAGAATGTGTATTTCTATAAATATAAATATACAAAATGCACATAAAATAACGTAAATTTATATAAAACTATGTACATAAAATAACGCAAATTTCTATAAAAAATATATGTACAAAAATGAGCATAAAATAAATTTGCATAAAAATATATATACAAAACACACATTAGATAATGTAAATGAGTATAAAAATATGTATAGAAAATACCTATGAAATAATCTAAATTCGTGTCGAGTTAAATTAAGATAATACCAATAAAATAATGTAATTTTGGATGAAAATATATATACAAAATATTCATAAAGTAACATAAATACAAATACAAATATACACATAAAATATTGTATTTTGTATATACATTTCAACTCAAATTTAGCTTATTTTATCTGTATTTTGTATATCTATTTTCGTACGAATTTAATTACTTCTGTGTATTTTTGTATAGTTTTATACAAATTTACGTTATTTTATGTGTATTTTGTATATTTATATTTATACAAATACACATTCTTTTATTGGTATTTTGTTTATTTATTTTGATACGAATTTACATTATTTTATGTGTATTTTGTATACATTTGTTTTATACGTATTTACTTCATTTTTATGTGTATTTTGTATATATATATTTTTTTATACAAATCTACGTTATTTTATGAGTATTCGTATATATATTTTGAAACAAATTTACATTGTTTTATATGTATTTTGCATATCTATTTCAATACAGATTTACCTTATTGTATGTGTATTTTGTATATTTATTTTAATACAAATTAATTTTTTCATGTGTATTTTGGTATATATATTTTTATAAAAAATGCGTTATTTAATGGGTATTTTGCACCTTTATTTTCATGCAAATTTACATTGTTTTATTAATATTCTGTGTATTTATTTTGATACGATTTTACATTATTCTATTTGTGTTTTGTATATATTTTTTTATACATATTTACATTATTTAATGTGTATTTGTATATTTTAAAACAAATTTACGTTATTTTATGCGCATCTGTTAAAATATTTTGATACAAATTTACATTATTTTATGTATTTTGTATATATATTTCAATACAAATTTAGTTTATTTTATTTATATTTTGTATATCTATTTTCATTCGTATCAAAATAAATAAACAAAATAGCAATAAAATAATGTAAATTTATATGAGAAAACATATACAAATACACATAAAATAACGCAAATTTCTAAAAAAATATATGTACAAAAATGCACATAAAATAAAATAAATTTGCATAAAAATATATATACAAAACACAAATTAAATAAAGTAAATGCGTACATAAAATAACATAAATTTGTATAAAACTATATACAAAAATACACAAAAATATTTAAAATTTGTATGAAAAGAAATATACAAAATACACATAAAATTAGGTAAATTTGTATTGAAATACATATAAAAAATACACATAGAATAATGTAAATTTGAATGAAAATATATAAACAAATACACTTAAAATAACGTAAATTTGTATAAAATATATATGCAAGATACACATTAAATAATGTAAATGTGTATAAAAAAATATATACAATAAAGAAATAGAATAATGTAAAATCCTATCAATATAAATACACAGAATATCAATAAAATAATGTAAATTTGTATGAAAAGAAAGATGCTAAATTCCCATAAAAAAGCGCATTTTTTATAAAAATATATATACCAAAATACACATAAAATATTTAAATTTGTATTGAAATAAATATACAAAATGCATATACAGTAAGGTAAATATGTATTGAAAAAGATATTCAAAAATACATATAAAACAAAGTAAATTTGTTTCAAAATATATATACGAATACACATAAAATAACGTAGATTTCAATAGAAATATATATACAAAATACACATGAAATTACGTAAATACGTATAAAAATATATATACAAAATACATATCTAGGTAAATTCGTGTCAAAATAAATAAACAAAATATCATGAAAAGAATGTGTATTTGCATGAAAATAAATAATAGATAATAAATTTGTATGAAATATATATGCATGATACACATTAAATAATGTAAATATGTATAAAAAAATATATACAAAAAACAAATAGAATAATGTGAAATCGTAACAAAATAAATACACCGAATATTAATAAAATAATGTAAATTTGTATGAAAATAAAGATGCAAAATTCCAATCAAATAGCGCATTTCTTATAAAAATATATATACCAAAATACACATAAAATATTTAAATTTGTATTGAAATAAATATACAAAATGCACATACAATAAGGTAAACTTGTATTGAAAGAGATATGCAAAAATACATATTAAACAATGTAAATTTGTTTCAAAATATATATACCAATACACATAAAATAACGTAGATTTCTATAAAAATATATACACAAAATACACATAAAATTAAGTAAATACGTATAAAAATAGATATACAAAATACACATAGAATAATGTAAAATTGTTAAAAAAAAATAAACAGAATATAAATAAAATAATGTAAATTTGTATGAAAATAAAAATGCAAAATACCCATAAAATAAAGCATATTTTTTATAAAAATACATATACAAAAATACACATACCATAATTAAATTTGTATTAAAATTAATATACAAAATCCATATACAATAAGGTAAATTTGTATTGAGAAAATATGCAAAATACACATAAAACAGTGTAAATTTATTTCAAAATCTATATACGAATACTCATAAATCAACGTAGATTTCTATAGAAATATATATACAAAATACACATCAAATGATGTAAACACGTATAAAAATATATATATAAAATACACATTAAATAATGTAAATTCGCGTCAAAATAAATAAACAAAATATCAATAAAAGAATGTGTATTTGTATGAAAATAGATATACAATATACACGTTGTTTTATGTGTATTCGTATATATATTTTGAAACAAATTTACACTGTTTTATTTGTATTTTGCATTTTTTTTTTCAATACAAATTTAACTTTTTGTATGTGTGCATTTTGTATATTAATTTTAATACAAATCTAATTATTCTATATGTATTTTTGCATATGTATTTTTAAAAAAAAATATGCTTTATCTAATGGGTATTTTGCATCTTTATTTTCATACAAATTTAAATTATTTTATTGATATTCTGTGTACTTATTTTGATACGATTTTACATTATTCTATGTATAACAAAAATAAATATATACAAAAATACACAAAAATAATTTAAATTTGTTTGAAAATAGATATGCAAAATATGTGTATTTTGTATATATATTTCAATTTAAATTTAGCTTATTTTGTGTGTATTTTGTATATATTTTCATACAAATTTAATTACTTCTGTGTATTTTATAATATAGTTTTATATAAATTTACGTTATTTTATGTGTATTTTGTATATTTATATTTATACAAATACACATTCTTTTATTGGTATTTTTTTTTATTTATTTTGATACGAATTTACATTATTTTATGTGTATTTTGTATACATTTTTTTATACGTAATTGCTTCATTTTATGTATGAGAAAACATATACAAATACACATAAAATAACGCAAATTTCTAAAAAAATATATGTACAAAAATGCACATAAAATAAAGTAAATTTGCATAAAAATATATATACAAAACACACATTGAATAAAGTAAATGTATAAAAAACCTAAATTTGTATAAAACTATATACAAAACTACACAAAAATATTTAAAATTTGTATGAAAAGAAATATACAAAATACACATAAAATTAGGTAAATTTGTATGGAAATACATATACAAAATTCACATAAAATAATGTAAATTTGAATGAAAATACATAAACAAATACACTTAAAATAACGTAAATTTGTATAAAAAAATATATACAAAACACAAATAGAATAATGTAAAATCGTATCAAAATAAATACACAGAATATTAATAAAATAATGTAAATTTGTATGAAAATAAAGAGGCAAAATACCCATAAAATAACGCATTTTTTTTATTTATAAAAATATATATACCAAAATACACATAAAAAAAATTAGATTTGTATTAAAATAAATATATAAAAAACACATACAATAAGGTAAATTTGTATTGAAATAGATACGCAAAATACATATAAAGCAATGTAAATTTGTTTCAAAATATGTATACGAATACACATAAAATAACGTAGATTTCTATAAATATATATATACAAAATACACATAAAATGAAGTAAATACGTATAAAAAAATGTATACAAAATACACATAAAATAATGTAAATTCGTATCAAAATAAATAAACAAAATACCAATAAAAGAATGTGTATTTGTATAAATATAAATATACAAAATACACATAAAATAACGTAAATTTATATAAAACTATATACATAAATACACAGAAGTAATTAAATTTGTATGAAAATATATACAAAATACACACAAAATAAGCTAAATTTGAATTGAAATATATATACAAAATACATGAAATAAAGTAAATTTATATAAATATATATTATACAAATACACTTATAATAACGTAAATTTGTATGAAAATATATAAACAAAATACACATTAAATAATGTAAATACGTATAAAAAAATGTGTACAAATTACACATATAATCATGTAATTCGTATCAAAATAAATAAACAAAATACCAATAAAATAATATAAATTTGTATGAGTAAACGTGTATGTTGCATATTTTTTCAATACAAATTTAGCTTATTATTTACGTATTTTGTATATTAATTATAATACATATTTAATTATTCGATGTGTATTTTTGTATCTGTATTTTTATAAACATATATTTTATTTTTTGGGTATTTTGCATCTTTATTTTCATACAAATATACATTATTTTATTGATATTCTGCTCATTCATTTTGATACGAATTGACATTATTCTATGTGTATTTTGTATATATTTTTCATACAAATTTACGTTATTTTATGTGTATTTGTTTATATATTTTGACACAAATTTACAATATTTTATGGGTATTTTGTATATATATTTCAAAAGAAATTTACCTAGTTTTATGTGTATTTTGAATATCTATTTTCATACAAACTCAAATTATTTTTATGTATTTTTGTATATATTTCAATACAAATTTTAGTTAGGTTATGTGTATTTTTTAAATCTATTTTCATTCAAATATATATTATTTTATTGGTATTTTGTTCATTTATATTGATACGAATTTACATTATTTTATTTGTACTTTGTATATATATATTTTTATACGCATTTACATTATTTAATATTTATTTTGAATATATAATTTTATACAAATTCATGGTATTTTATGTGAATTTCTATATATATTTTCATATAAATCTACATTATTTTATGTGTATTTTGTTCATATATTTCATTACAAATTTACCTTATTTTATGTTTATTTTGTATGTGTATTTTGTACATTTATATTTATACAAATACACATTTTTTTATTTTGTTTATTTATTTTGTTTCGAATTTACATTATTTTATGTGTATTTTGTTTACATTTTTTTATACGTATTTACTTAAATTTCTGTGTATTTTGTATATATATTTTTTTAGAAATCTACGTTATTTGATTTGTATTCGTACATATATTTTGAAACAAATTTACATTGTTTTATATGTACAATAAGGTAAATTTGTATTGAAATAGATATGCAAAATACATATAAAGCAATGTAAATTTGTTTCAAAATATGTATACGAATACACATAAAATAACATAGATTTCTATAAAAAATATATATACAAAATACACATAAAATGAAGTAAATACGTATAAAAAATGTATGCAAAATACACATAGAATAATGTAAATTCGTATCAAAATAAATAAACAAAATACAAATAAAAGAATGTGTATTTGTATGAATATAAATATACAAAATACACATAAAATAACGTAAATTTATATAAAACTATATACAAAAATACACAGAAGTAATTAAATTTGTATGAAAATATATACAAAATACACACAAAATAAGCTAAATTTGAATTTAAATATATATAAAAATACATGAAATAAAGTAAATTTGTATAAAAATATTTATACAAATACACATATAATAACGTAAATTTGTATGAAAATATATAAACAAAATACACATTAAATAATGTAAATACGTATAAAAAAAATGTGTACAAAATACACATAATATTATAATCATGTAATTCGTATCAAAATAAATAAACAAAAATTCAATAAAATAATATAAATTTGTATGAGTAAACGTGTATAAATATAAATGTACAAAATACACATACAAAATAAACATAAAATAAGGTAAATTTGTAATGAAATATATGTACAAAATACACATAAAATAATGTAAATTTATATGAAAATATATATACAAATACACATAAAATACCATGAATTTGTATAAAATTATACATTCAAAATAAATATTAAATAATGTAAATGCGTATAAAAATATATATAAAAAGTACATATAAAATAATGTAAATTCGTATCAATATAAATGAACAAAATACCAATAAAATAATATATATTTGAATGAAAATAGATTTACAAAATACACATAACCTAACTAAAATTTGTATTGAAATATATACAAAAATACATAAAAATAATTTGAGTTTGTATGAAAATAGATATTCAAAATACACATAAAACTAGGTAAATTTCTTTTGAAATATATATACAAAATACCCATAAAATATTGTAAATTTGTGTCAAAATATATAAACAAATACACATAAAATAACGTAAATTTGTATAAAAAATATTTACAAAATACACATAGAATAATGTAAAATCGTATCAAAATGAATGAGCAGAATATCAATAAAATAACGTAAATTTGTATGAAAATAAAGATGCAAAATACCCATAAAATAAAGCATATTTTTATAAAAATACATATACAAAAATTTACATTATTTGATATGTATTTTGTATATATATTTTTATACGTATTTACATAATTTCATATGTATTTTGTATATATATTTCTATAGAAATCTACTTTATTTTATGTGTATTCGTATGTATATTTTGAAACAAATTCATATTGTTTTATATGTATTTTTGAATATCTCTTTTAATACAAATTTACCTTACTGTACTTAACAGGCAGGACACGAGTATATTACTACAGGAGATTGGCAGGGCGAGTATGAGTAGAAATGTCTGCGTAATGGGGGACTTTAATTATAGGAATATAGACTGGGAAGATCTAGTGGGTGACCTGGAAGCCGAGGACTTTCTTGAAGTTATACAAGATAATTTCCTTAAGCAGGTAGTTACTGAGCCTACCAGAGGAGATAACATATTAGACTTAGTCCTAACCAATAATGGGAACTTGCTACGTGAGTTGGAGGTGGGCGGAGAGTTAAGAAATAGTGATCACAGAACGGTTCGTTTTAGCTTAGACTGGGCGGTAACCCGCGAACCAAACCCAGTGTTAGTGCCAGATTTTAGAAGAGCAAACTACGAGGGGCTTCGAAGACATCTTGAAGGGGTAAACTGGGATAATTTAGGGATTCATGAGGGCCAGAACTGCGGATTGGAGAGCCAGGAGAACCAGGTAGAAATGTCTTACAATAATTTAGTTAGAGTAATAGTAGAGGGGCAAGAACAGCATATACCACAGCGAACACTTAGAAAAGAAAACAATGATCCTAAGTGGATGACTCGTGGACTAAAACACGAGATTGGGTTAAAGAAGGAATTTATCAGAAAATAAAGAATGGGAAACACATCTCAGGGGCCGGTACGTCGAACTATCTAGATTAGTTAAGAAAAACACCAGGATAGCAAAAAGAACTATGAGATCAAAGTAGCAAATGAGGCGAAAAGTAATCCTAAGGGCTTCTTTCAGATGTATAGAACAAAAACACGGGAGAAAATTGGACCGCTGAAAACAAACACAGGGGAGCTAGTAGAAAATTACGAAAATATGAGCACATTGTTGAACGACTACTTCCTTTCAGTATTCACACAGGAGGATCGAACGACTATACCGGAAAGAGTTCAGGTGTACGAGGGCGGGGATGGCGATAAATTGAGGGATATAATCATTACCAGGCAAGTAGTTCAGGATGAGATAGATAAGCTTAAGAAGAACAAGTCGCCAGGTCCTGACGGGATATTTCCGAGGGTATTAAAGGAGTTAGGTGATATAATCAGTGACCCACTAACCGACATCTTTAAGATGTCGGTAAATACTAACTATGTGCCGAGCCTATGGAAAATAGCTAATGTGACGCCGATTTTTAAAAGGGGACAGGTCAGTTGCTTCAAACTATCGCCCAATTAGCTTAACATCGGTTATAGGGAAGATGCTGGAGTCCATAATAGCCAGGAACATTCAGAGCATTTAGAGAAACATAGCTTAATTCACGACTCGCAGCATGGGTTCACAAAAGGTAGGTCATGCCTCACCAATCTCTTGTCCTTCTACAATAAAGTATTTGAGGCGGTTGACAGAGATGAAAATTATGATGTAATCTATCTTGATTTTAGTAAAGCGTTTGACAAAGTTCCTCACCAACGACTGTTGCTTAAATTACAGGCTCACGGAGTAGAGGGTAAAGTTTTGAACTGGGTCAAGGCGTGGCTTAGCAATAGGAAGCAAAGAGTGCAAATCAATGGTAAAAGATCTGACTGTGGACTGGGTTCGGTATTAGGTTCACTTTTGTTTATTATTTATATCAATGACTTAGACACAGGAATTAGTAGTGATGTTAGTAAATTTGCAGATGATACCAAGATCGGTAGAGTAATTGAGTCGGATCAGGACGCTAGTATTCTCCAAGGTGAACTCAATAGATTATATGACTGGGCGGATAAATGGCAGATGGAGTTCAATGTAGGGAAGTGCAGTATTCTGAGTGTAGGTAGGAACAACCCTCACATAACTATTGCTTAAATGACACTCTCATAAGTAGGTCTGGGTGCGAGAGGATTTAGGGGTCTTAGTGAGCTCTGATCTCCGTCCAAGGGCACAATGCACTCAAGCTAGAAATCGAGCTAATAGGGTACTGGGATTTATTTCAAGGAGC
Organism: Eriocheir sinensis; assembly: GCF_024679095.1. NCBI lineage: Eukaryota > Metazoa > Arthropoda > Malacostraca > Decapoda > Varunidae > Eriocheir > Eriocheir sinensis. The sequence goes on along the minus strand of NW_026111295.1, from coordinate 120,805 downwards.
GTAAGCAACAGAAGCCCCGAAGTCTTCCTCAAACTATATTTAGCATTGTTAGACCTCATCTTGACTATGCGGTTCAGTTCTGGTCACCCTACTATAGAATGGATATCAAAATGTTAGAATCGGTGCAGAGGAGGATGACTAAGATGATTCAGGGGTTGAGAAACTTGCCATACGAGGAAAGACTCAAACAGTTAAACTTGCATTCTCTAGAAAGGCGAAGGGTGCGTGGAGACATGATCGAGGTTTATAAATGGATGAAGGGCTTTAATAAGGGAGACATTCATAAGGTTTTGTTGGTAAGAGAACCGGGTAGGACACGAAGTAACGGGTTTAAACTGGATAAATTCAGATTCAACAGGGACATAGGCAAAAATTGGTTTACTAACAGGGTGGTGGATGAGTGGAATAGGCTTAGCAGTCATGTGAGTGCCAATACAATTGTCACATTCAAAAATAGACTAGATAAATTCATGGACAGCGATGTTAGGTGGGGTTAGATACACGGGAGCTTAGGGTCAAAGGAGCTGCCTCGTACAGGCCTACCGGCCTCTTGCAGACTCCTGCGTTCTTATGTTCTTATGTTCTTATGTTCTTATATGCATTTTGTATATTTATTTCAATACAAATTTAAATATTTTATGTGTATTTTGGTATATATATTTTTATAAAAAATGCGATAATTTTTGGGAATTTTGCATCTTTATTTTCATACAAATTTACATTATTTTATTGATATTCTGTGTATTTATTTTGATACGATTTTACAATATTCTATTTGTTTTTTGTATATATTTTTTTATACACATTTACATTATTTAATGTGTATCTTGCATTTATATTTTATACAAATTTACGTTATTTTAAGTGTATTTATTTATATATTTTCATTCAAATTTACTTTATTTGTTGTGTATTTTGTATATGTATTTCAATACAAATTTACCTAATTTTATGTGTATTTTGTATATTTCTTTTCAAACAAATTTAAATTATTTTTGTGTATTTTTGTATATAGTTTTATACAAATTTAGGTTATTTTATGTACGCATTTACATTATTTAGTGTGTGTTTTGTATATATATTTTTTTGCAAATTTACTTTATTTTATGTGCATTTTTGTACATATATTTTCATAGAAATTCGCGTTATTTGTATGTTTTCTCATACAAATTTACATTATTTTATTGCTATTTTGTTTATTTATTTTGATACGAATTACATGATTATATGTGTATTTTGTACATATTTTTTATACGTATTTACATTACTTAATGTGTATTTTGTTTATATATTTTTAAACAAATCTACGTTATTATATGTATTTGTATAAATATTTTGATACAGATTTACATTATTTTATGTATTTTGTATGTACATTTCAAATCAAATTTAGCTCATTTTAGCTGTATTTTGTATAAATATTTTCATACAAATTTAATTACTTCTGTGTATTTTTGTATATAGTTTTATACAAATTTACGATATTTTATGTGTATTTTGTATATTTATATTTATACAAATACACATTCTTTTACTGGTATTTTGTTTATTTATTTTGATACGATTTTTAAGTATTTTTTGAATCCATTTTTTTATACGTATTTACTTCATTTTATGTGTATATATTTTTAGAGAAATGTACGTTATTTTATGTGTATTTTACAAATACACATTCTTTTATTGGTATATTGTTTATTTACATTTATACGAATTTACATTATTTTATGTGTATTTTGTATACGTTTTTTTATACGTATTTACTTAATATTATGTGTATTTTGTATATGTATTTTTATAGAAGTCTACGTTATTTTATGTGTATTCGTATATATATTTTGAAACAAATTTACATTATTTTATATGTATTTTGCATATCTATTGCAATACAAATTTACCTTATTGTATGTGCATTTTGTATATTTATTTTAATACAAATTCAAATATTTTATGTGTATTTTGGTATCAATATTTAAAAAAAAAAAATGCGTTATTTTATAGGTATTTTGCATCTTAATTTTCATACAAATTTACATTATTTTATTAATATTCTGTGTATATATTTTGATACGATTTTACATTATTCTATTTGTGTTTTGTATATATTTTTTTATACATATTTACATTATTTAATGTGTATTTTGATTATATATTTCATACAAATTTACGTTATTATATGTGTATTTGTTTATATATTTTCTTTCAAATTTACATTATTTTATATGTATTTTGTATATAAATTTCAATACAAATTAACCTAATTTTATGTGTATTTTGTATATTTCTTTTCATACAAATTTAGATTATTTTTGTGTATTTTTGTATATAGTTTTATACAAATTTAGGTTATTTTATGTACGCATTTACATTATTTAATGTGTGTTTTGTATATATATTTTTATCCAAAGTTACTTTATTTTACGATTATTGTTGGACATATATTTTTATGGAAATTAGCGTTATTTTATATGTATTTGCATATGTGTTCTCATACAAATTTACATTATTTTATTGATATTTTGTTTATTTAATTTGATACGAATTACATGATTATATGTGTATTTTGTACATATTTTTTATACTTATTTACATTACATAATGTGTATTTTGTTTATATATTTTTAAACAAATTTACGTTATTATATGTATTTTTAAAAATATTTTGATACAAATTTACATTATTTTATGTATTTTCTATATACATTTCAATTCAAATTTAGCTTATTTTATCTGTATTTTGTATATCTATTTTCATACGAATTTAATAACTTCTGTGTATTTTTGTATATAGTTTTATACAAATTTACGTTATTTTATGTGTATTTTGTATATTTATATTTATACAAATACACATTCTTTTATTGGTATTTTGTTTATTTATTTTGATACAAATTTACATTATTTTATGTGTATTTTGTATACATTTTCTTATACGTATTTACTTCATTTTATGTGTATTTTGTATATATATTTTTATACAAATCTACGTTATTTTATGTGTATTCGTATACATATTTTGAAACAAATTTACATTGTTTTATATGTATTTTGCATATCTATCTCAATACAGATTTACCTTATTGTATGTGTATTTTGTATATTTATTTTACTACAAATACACATTCTTTTATTGATATTTTAATTATTTATTTTGACACGAATTAACATTATTTAATGTGTATTTTGTATACATATTTTTATACGTATTTACAACATTTCATGTGTATTTTGTATATATATTTCTATAGAAATCTACGTTATTTTATGTGTATTCGTATATATATTTTGAAACAAATCTACATTATTTAATGTGTATTTCGTATATATATTTCATTATAAATTTGACTTATTTTAAGTTTATTTTTATATTTATTTTCATTCAAATTCAAATCATTTTATGTGTATATATTTATTTGTATTTACGTTATTTTATGTGTATTTTCTATATATATTTTCATTCAAAACTACATTATTTTATCGGTATTTTGTTCATTTATTTCGATACGAATTTAGATTATTTCATGTGTATTTTCTATTCATATACATATAGAGTAAATTTCTATGAAAATATATATTCTAAATACATATAAAATTATGTAAATAAGTATAAAAATATATATATCAAATACACCTAATAAAAATGAAAATTCGTATCAAAATAAATAAATAAAATTCCGATAAAAGAACGTAAATTCGAATTAAAATAAATAAACAAAATACCAATAAAAGAATGTGTATTTGGATAAATATAAATATACAAAATAAACATACAAAATAAACATAAAATAAGATAGATTTGTAATAAGATATATGTACAAAATTCACATAAAATAATGTAAATTTATATGAAAATATATATACAAATACACATAAAATACCATGAATTTGTATAAAAATACATATTCAAAATAAATATTAAATAATGGAAAAGCGTATAAAAATATATATACAAAGTACATATAAAATAATGTAAATTCGTATCAATATAAATCAACAAAACACCAATAAAATAATATATATTTGAATGAAAATAAATTTACAAAATACACATAACATAACTAAAATTTGTATTAAAATATATACAAAAATACATAGAAATAATTTGAGTTTGTATGAAAATAGTTATTCAAAAAACACATAACTCTAGGTAAATTTCTTTTGAAATGTATATACAAAATACCCATAAAATATTGTAAATTTGTGTCAAAATATATAAACAAATACACATAAAATAACGTAAATTTGTATGAAAAATATATACAAAATACAAATAGAATAATGTCAATTCCTATCAAAATGAATGAGCAGAATATCAATAAAATAATGTAAATTTGTATGAAAATAAAGATGCAAAATACCCCAAAAATAAAGAATATGTTTATAAAAATACAGATACAAAAATACACATCGAATAATTAAATTTGAATTAAAATTAATATACAAAATGCGTATATAATAAGGTAAATTTGTATTGAAAAAATATGCAACATACACGTTTACTCATACAAATTTAAATTATTTTATTGGTATTTTGTTTATTTATTTTGATACGAATTACATGATTATATTTGTATTTTGTACATATTTTTTATACGTATTTACATTATTTAACGTGTATTTTGTTTATATATTTTCATACAAATTTACGTTATTATATGTGTTTGTATAAATATTTTGATACAAATTTACTTTATTTCATGTATTTGTATATATATTTCAATTGAAATTTAGCTTATTTCCTGTGTATTTTGTATATATTTTCATACAAATGTAATTACTTCTGTGTATTTTTGTATATAGTTTTATATAAATTTACGTTATTTTATGTGTATTTTGTATATTTATATTCATACAAATACACATTCTTTTATTGGTATTTTGTTTATTTATTTTGATACGAATTTACATTATTTTATGATATATATTTTATCCAAATTTACATTATTTTATGTGAATTTGTTTATATATTTTCATACATATTTACATTATTTTATGTGTTTTTTATATATATATTTTTCTACGTATTTAAATTATTTTATGTGTATTTTGTATATACATTTTCATAAAAAAATTACGTTATTTTATTGTGTGTATAAGTATATATTTTGATACAAATTTTATACAAATTCATGTTATTTAATGTGTATTTGTATATATATTTTCATACAAATTTATATTATTTTATGTGTATTTTTTTATATATTTCATTACAAATTTACCTTATTTTATGTTTATTTTGTATATTTATTTCATTCAATTTTAAATTATTTTATGTGTATATTTGTATTTGTATTTAGGTTATTTTATGTGTATTTTGTATATATATTTTCATCCAAAATTACATTATTTTATTGGTATTTCTTAATTTAATTCGATACGAATTTAGATTATTTCATAGGTATTTTGTATACATATTTTTATACTCATTTACATTATCTAATGTGTGTTTTGTATATATATTTTTATGCAAATTTATTTAATGTTCATTTTTGTACATATATTTTTATAGAAATTTGCGTTATTTTATGTATATAGTTTTTCATAAATTTACGTTATTTTATGTGCATTTTGTATATTTATATTTATACAAATACACTTTCTTTTATTAGTATATTGTTTATTTACATTTATACGAATTTACATTATTTTATGTGTATTTTGTATACGTTTTTTTATACGTATTTACTTAATTTTATGTGTATTTTGTATATGTATTTTTATAGAAATCTACGTTATTTTATGTGTATTCGTATATATATTTTGAAACAAATTTACATTATTTTATTATGTATTTTGCATATCTATTTCAATACAAATTTACCTTATTGTATGTGCATTTTGTATATTTATTTTAATACAAGTTCAAATATTTTATGTGTATTTTGGTATCAATAATTTTATAAAAAATGCGTTATTTTATAGGTATTTGCATCTTAATTTTCATTTTATATGTACTTTGTATATATATTTTTATACGCTTTTACATTATTTAATATTTATTTTGAATATATATTTTTATACAGATTCATGGTATTTTATGTTTATTTGTATATATATTTTTATATAAATTTACATTATTTTATGTGTATTTTGTACATATTTTGTTTATTTATTTTAATTCGAATTTACATTATTTTATGTGTATTTTGTATACATTTTTTTATACGTATTTACTTAATTTTATGTGTATTTTGTATATATATTTTTATAAAAATGTACGTTTTTTTATTTGTATTCGTATAAATATTTTGAAACAAATTTACATTGTTTTATATGTATTTTTGCATATCTCTTTCAATACAAATTTACCTTATTGTATGTGCATTTTGTATATTTATTTCAATACAAATTTAAATATATTATGTGTATTTTGGTATATATATTTTTATAAGAAATGCGCTATTTTATGGCTATTTTGCATCTTTATTTTCATACAAATTTACATTATTTTCTTAATATACGGTGTATTTATTTTGATACGATTTTAAATTATTCTATTTGTTTTTTATATATGCTTTTTTTTATACATATTTACATTATTTAATGTATATCTTGCATATATATTTTATACAAATTTATTATCTATTATCTATTTTCATACAAATACACATTCTTTTCATGATATTTTGTTTATTTATTTTGACACGAATTTACATTATTTGATATGTATTTTGTATATATATTTTTACGTATTTACATAATTTCATATGTTTTTTGTATATATATTTCTATAGAAATCTACTTTATTTTATGTGTATTCGTATATATATTTTGAAACAAATTTACATTGTTTTATATGTATTTTTGAATATCTCTTTCAATACAAATTTACCTTACTGTATATGCATTTTGTATATTTATTTCAATACAAATTTAAATATTTTATGTGTATTTTGGTATATATATTTTTATAAAAAATGCGATAATTTTTGGGAATTTTGCATCTTTATTTTCATACAAATTTACATTATTTTATTGATATTCTGTGTATTTATTTTGATACGATTTTACATTATTCTATTTGTTTTTTGTATATATTTTTTTATACACATTTACATTATTTAATGTGTATCTTGCATATATATTTTATACAAATTTACGTTATTTTAAGTGTATTTGTTTATATATATTCATTCAAATTTACATTATTTGATGTGTTTTTTGTATATGTATTGCAATACAAATTTACCTAATTTTATGTGTATTTTGTATATTTCTTTTCAAACAAATTTAAATTATTTTTGTGTATTTTTGTATATTGTTTTATACAAATTTAGGTAATTTTATGTACGCATTTACATTATTTAGTGTGTGTTTTGTATATATATTTTTATGCTAATTTATTTTGTTTTATGTGCATTTTTGTACATATATTTTTATAGAAATTTGCGTTATTTGTATATTTTTTCTCATAGAAATTTACATTATTTTATTGCTATTTTGTTTATTTATTTTGATACGAATTATATGATTATATGTGTATTTTGTACATATTTTTTATACGTATTTGCATTACTTAATGTGTATTTTGTTTATATATTTTTAAACAAATCTACGTTATTATATGTATTTGTATAAATATTTTGATACAGATTTACATTATTTTATGTATTTTGTATGTATATTTCAATTCAAATTTAGCTTATTTTAGCTGTATTTTGTATATATATATTTTCATACAAATTTAATAACTTCTGTGTATTTTTGTATATAGTTTTATACAAATTTACGATATTTTATGTGTATTTTGTATATTTATATTTGTACAAATACACTTTCTTTTACTGGTATTTTGTTTATTTATTTTGATACGATTTTTATGTGTATTTTGTATTCATTTTTTTATATGTATTTACTTCATTTTATGTGTATTTTGTATAGATTTTTAAAGAAATTAACGTTATTTTATGTGTATTCGTATATATATTTTGAAACAAATTTACATTGTTTTATATGTATTTTGCATATGTATTTCAATACAAATTTACCTTACAGTATGTGCATTTTTTATATTTATTTTAATACAAATTTTAATATTTTATGTGTATTTTGGTATATATATTTTTATAAAAAATGCGTTATTTTATGGCTATTTTGCATCTTTATTTTCAAACAAATTTACATTATTTTATTAATATTCTGTGTATTTATTTTGATACGATTTTACATTATTCTATTTGTGTTTTGTATATATTTTTTTATACATACTTACATTATTTAATTAGTTTTTTGTATATATATTTGATACAAATTTACGTTATTTTAAGTGTATATGTTTATATATTTTCATTCAAACTTCCATTATTTTATGTGTATTTTGTATATGTATTTCAATACAAATTTACCTAATTATATGTGTATTTTGTATATTTATTTTCATACAAATTTAAATTATTTTTGTGTATTTTTGTATATAGTTTTATACAAACTTAGGTTATTTTTTGAGTATTTTGTATATCTATTTTCATACAAATACACATTCTTTTATTGATATTTTGTTTATTTATTTTGACGTGAATTTAAATTATTTAATGTGTATTTTGTATATATATTTTTATACGTATTTACATCATTTCATATGTATTTTGTATATATATTTCTATAGAAATCTACGTTATATTATGCGTATTCGTATATAGATTTTTAAACAAAATTACACTTTTATATGTATTTTGCATATTTTTTCTGTAAAAATTTACCTTATTGTATATGCATTTTGTATATTAATTTTAATACAAATTTAATTATTCTATGTGTATTTTTGTATATGTATTTTTATAAAAATATGCTTTATTTTATGGGTATTTTGCATCTTTATTTTCATACAAATTTACGTTATTTTATTGATATTCTGCTCATTCATTTTGATACGATTTGACATTATTCTCTGTGTATTTTGTAAATATTTTTCATACAAATTTACGTTATTTTATGTGTATTTGTTTATATATTTTGACACAAATTTACAATATTTTATGAGTATTTTGTATATATATGTCAAAAGAAATTTACCTAGTTTTATGTGTATTTTGAATATCTATTTTCATACAAACTCAAATTATTTTTATATATTTTTGTATATATTTCAATACAAATTTTACTTATGTTATGTGTATTTTGTAAATCTATTTTCATTCGAATATATATTATTTTATTGGTATTTTTTTTTTTTTTTTTTTTTTTTTTTTTACGTCGCGGCCTATAGCGCCGGTAGGCTTTTTTCCGGTGGGGCCTGATGGTCGGCCCAAGGCTTCTTCCCGGTGGGTCCTGATGGTCGGCCCAGCCCGTTCTGGCGCAGGCGAGTGTTTATAGTGGCGCCATCTTGCATTGGCTCATGCTGCACTCCCGGAGCTCATCTTTAATCCTAGAATCTAGAGTCCGGGTTGATAGGTGGTCTTCTGGACAGCATGTGGGTAGTTTTAAGCCACTCGGCGGCGGCTGAAAAATCCCAGCTTGGTGGCACCGGGCTGGGATTGAACTCGCGTCCTCCTGAACGCGGATTTATATTGATACGAGTTTACTTTATTTTATATGTACTTTTTATATATATTTTTATACGTACAAAATAAACATTAAATATTTTAAATATGTATAAAAATATATTATACTATATATATTTTTATTGATATTTGCGTTATTTATGTGTATTTTGTATATGTTTTCTCATAGAAATTTACATTATTCTATTGGTATTTTGTCTATTTATTTTGATACGAATTACATGATTATTTGTGTATTTTGTACATTTTTTTATACGTATTTACATTATTTAATGTGAATTTTGTTCGTATATTTTTATACAAATTTACGTTATTATATATGTATTTGTATAAGTATTTTTTATACAAATTTATATTATTTTATGTATTTTGTATATATATTTCAATTCAAATTTAGCTTATTTTATGTGTATTTTGTATATCTATTTATTTTAACACAAAATCAAATATTTTATGTTTTTTCGTATATATATTTTTAAAAAAAATGCATTATTTTATGGGTATTTTGCATCTTAATTTTCATACAAATTTACATTATTTTATTAATATTTTCTGTATTTATTTTGATACGATTTTACATTATTTTATTTGTGTTTTGTATCTATTATTTTATACATATTTACATTATTTAATGTGTTTTTTGTATATATATTTGATACAAATCTACGTTATTTTAAGTCTATATGTTTATATATTTTCATTCAAATTTACATTATTTTATGTGTATTTTGTATATGTATTTCAATACAAATTTACCTAATTTTATATTTTTTTGTATATTTATTTTCATAGAAGTTTAAATTATTTTTTTGTATTTTTGTTTATAGTTTTATATAAATTTACGTTATTTTATGTGTATTTTGTATATCTATTTTCATACAAATACACATTCTTTTCATGATATTTTGTTTATTTATTTGGACACGAATTAACATTATTTAATGTGTATTTTGTATATATATTTTTATACGTATTTACATTATTTCAAGTGAATTTTGTATATATAATTCTATAGAAATCTGCGTTATTTTATGTGTATTCGTATATATATTTTGAAACAAATTTACATTGTTTTATGTGTATTTTGCATATTTTTCTCAAAACAAATTTACCTTATTGTATGTGCATTTTGTATATTAATGTTAATACAAATTTGATTAATCTATGTGTATTTTTGTATATGTATTTTTATAAAAATATGCTTTATTTTATGGGTATTTTGCATCTTTATTTTCATATAAATTTACATTATTTTATTGATATTCTGTGTATTTATTTTAATATGATTTTACATTATTCTATGAGTATTTTGTATATATATTTTATATAAAATGTATTTGTTTTCAATTCATACAAATCTACATTATTTTATGTATTTTTTGTACATGTATACACATAAAATATTTAAATTTGTATTGAAATAAATGTACAAAATGCACATACAATAAGGTAAACTTCTATTGAAAGAGATATGCAAAAATACATATAAAACAATGTAAATTTGTTTCAAAATATATATACGAATACACAAAAAATAACGTAGATTTCTATAAAAATATATATACAAAATACACATTAAATTAAGTAAATACGTATAAAAAAATGTAAACAAAATACACATAAAATAATGTAAACTCGAAACAAAATAAATAAACAAAATACCAATAAAAGAATGTGTATTTATATAAATATAAATGTACAAAATACACATACAAAATAAACATAAAGTAAGGTAAATTTGTAATGTAAAATGTAAAATGTAAAATGCACATTAAAGCGTAAATTTGTTTAAAAATCTATATACGAATACACATAAAATAACGTAGATTTCTATAGAAATATATATATATATATATATATATATATATATATATATATATATATATATATATATATATATATATATATATATATATATATATATATATATATATATATATATATATATATATATATATATATATATATATATATATATATATATATATATATATATATATATATATATATATATATATATATATATATATATATATATATATATATATATATAAAATATATATAAATATATATATATATATATATATATATATATATATAAATATATATAATATATATATATATATATATAAAATAATTTAAATTTTTATGAAATACATACACAAAATACACATCAAATAATGTAAATTTGAATGAAAATACATAAACAAATACACTTAAAATAACGTAAATTTGTATAAAAAAAATATGTACAAAATACAAATAAAAAATGTAAAATCGTATCAAAATAAATACACAGAATATTAATAAAATAATGTAAATTTGTATGAAAATAAAGAAGCAAAATACCCATAAAATAACGCATTTTTTTTATTTATAAAAATATATATACCAAAATACACATCAAAAAATTAAATTTGTATTAAAATAAATAAAAAAAAAACACATACAATAAGGTAAATTTGTATTGAAATAGATATGCAAAATACATATAAAACAATGTAAATTTGTTTCAAAATATATATACGAATACACATAAAATAACGTAGATTTCTATAAAAATATATATACAAAATACATATAAAATTAAGTAAATACGTATAAAAAAATGTATACAAAAAACACATAAAATAATGTAAATTCGTATCAAAATAAATAAACAAAATATCAATAAAAGAATGTGTATATGTATATATATAAATGTACAGAATACACATATAATAACATAAATTTATATAAAACTATATACAAAAATACACAGAAGTAATTAAATTTGTATGAAAATATATACAAAATACACACAAAATAAGCTAAATTTGAATTGAAATATATATACAAAATACATGAAATAAAGTAAATTTGTATCAAAATATTTATACAAATACACATATAATAACGTAAATTTGTATGAAAATATATAAACAAAATACACATTAAATAATGTAAATACGTATAAAAAATATGTACACAATACACATATAATGATGTAATTCGTATCAAAATAAATAAACAAAATACCAATAAAATAATATAAATTTGTATGAGTAAACGTGTATGTTGCATATTTTTTCAATACAAATTTACCTTATTATATACGCATTTTGTATATTAATTCTAATACAAATTTAATTATTCGATGTGTATTTTTGTATCTGTATTTTTATAAACATATGCTTTATTTTTTGGGTATTTTGCATCTTAATTTTCATACAAATTTACATTATTTTATTGATATTCTGCTTATTCATTTTGATACGAATTGACATTATGCTATGTGTATTTTGTATATATTTTTCATACAAATTTACGTTATTTTATGTGTATTTGCTTATATATTTTGACACAAATTTACAATATTTTATGGGTATTTTGAATATACATTTCAAAAGAAATTTACCTAGTTTTATGTGTATTTTGTATATCTATTTTCATACAAACTCAAATTATTTCAATGTATTTTTGTATATATTTTAATACAAATTTTAGTTATGTTATGTGTATTCTGTAAATTTTTTTTCATTCAAATATATATTATTTTATTGGTGTTTTGTTGATTTATATTGATACGAATTTACATTATTTTATATGTACTTTGTATATATATTTTTATACGCTTTTACATTATTTAATATTTATTTTGAATATATATTTTTATACAAATTCGTGGTATTTTATATGTATTTGTATATATATTTGTATATAAATTTACATTATTTTATGTGTATTTTGTACATATATTTTTTTACAAATCTACCTTATTTTATGTTTATTTTGTATGTGTATTTTGTATATTTATATTTATTCAAATACACATTCTTTTATAAACGTTGTTTATGTGTATTTTGCATATTTTTTCAATACAAATTTACATTATTGTATGTGCATTTTGTATATTAATTTTAATACAAATTTGATTAATCTATGTGTATTTTTGCGTATGTATTTTTATAAAAATATGCTTTATTTTATGGGTATTTTGCATCTTTATTTTCATACAAATTTACATTATTTTATTGATATTCTGTGTATTTATTTGGTATGATTTTACATTATTCTCTGTGTATTTTGTATATATATTTTATATAAAATGTATTTGTTTTCATTTCATACAAATCTACATTATTTTATGTGTTTTTTGTACATGTATTTAAATACAGATTTAACTAGTTATATGTGTCTTTTGTATATCTATTTTGTATGTATATTTTCATAGAAATTTACTCTATTTTATGAGTATTCGTATATATATTTTGATACAAATTTACATTATTGATATGTATTCTGCATATCTATTTCAATACAAATTTTCTTTATTGTACGTGCATTTTGTATATATATTTTGATACAAATTTTATTATTTTATATGTATTTTTGTATATATATTTTTATGCAAATATACGTGATTATATGGATATTTTGCAGCTTTATTTTCATACAAATTTACATTATTTTATTGATATTCTCTTTATTTATTTTGATACGATTTAACATTATTCTATGTGTATTTTGTATATATTTTTTATACATATTTACATTATTTAAGATTTATTTTGTATATATATTTTATCCAAATTTACATTATTTTAAGTGTATTTGTTTATATATTTTTATACAAATTTACATTATTTTATGTGTATTTTGTATATACATTTTCATAAAAAAATTACGTTATTTTATTGTGTGTATTCGTATATATTTTTATACAAATTTTATACAAATTCATGTTATTTAATGTGTATTTGTATATATATTTTCATACAAATTTATATTATTTTATGTGTATTTTTCATATATTTCATTACAAATTTACCTTAATTTATGTTTATTTTGTATATTTATTTCATTCATTTTTAAATTATTTTATGTGTATATTTGTATTTGTATTTAGGTTATTTTATTTCATAGGTATTTTGTATACATATTTTTATACTCATTTACATTATCTAATGTGTGTTTTGTATATATATTTTTATGCAAATTTATTTTATGTTCATTTTTGTACATATATTTTTATAGAAATTTGCGTTATTTTATGTATATAGTTTTATATAAATTTACGTTATTTTATGTGCATTTTGTATATTTATATTTATACAAATACACATTCTTTTATTGCTATATTGTTTATTAATATTTATACGAATTTACATTTTTTTATGTGTATTTTGTATACATTTTTTATACGTATTTACTTAATTTTATGTGTATTTTGTATAAGTATTTTTATAGAAATCTACGTTATTTTATGTGTATTCGCATATATATTTTGAAACAAATTTACATTATTTTATATGTATTTTGCATATCTATTTCAATACAAATTTACCTTATTGTATGTGCATTTTGTATATATATTTTGATACAAATTCAAATATTTTATGTGTATTTTGGTATCAATAATTTTATAAAAAATGCGTTATTTTATAGGTATTTTGCATCTTAGTTTTCATACAAATTTACATTATTTTATTAATATTCTGTGTATATATTTTGATACGATTTTACATTATTCTATTTGTGTTTTGTATATATTTTTTTATACATATTTACATTATTTAATGTGTATTTTGTATATATATTTCATACAAATTTACGTTATTATATGTGTATTTGTTTATATTTTCTTTCAAATTTACATTATTTTATGTGTATTTTGTATCTGTATTTCAATAGAAATTAACCTAATTTTATGTGTATTTTATATATTTCTTTTCATACAAATTTAAATTATTTTTGTGTATTTTTGTATATAGTTTTATACAAATTTAGGTTCTTTTATGTACGCATTTACAATATTTAATGTGTGTTTTGTATATATATTTTTATCCAAAGTTAATTTATTTCACGTTTATTTTTGGACATATATTTTTATAGAAATTAGCGTTATTTTGTATGTAATTGTATATGTTTTCTCATACAAATTTACATTATTTTATTGCTATTTTGTTTATTTAGTTTGATACGAATTACATGTTTATATGTGTATTTGGTACATATTTTTTATACGTATTTACATTACTTAATGTGTATTTTGTTTATATATTTTTAAACAAATTTACGTTATTATATGTATTTTTATAAACATTTTGATACAAATTTACATTATTTTATGTATTTTGTATATACATTTCAATTCAAATTTAGCTTATTTTATCTGAATTTTGTATATCTATTTTCATACGAATTTAATTACTTCTGTGTATTTTTGTATATAGTTTTATACAAATTTACGTTATTTTATGTGTATTTTGTATATTTATATTTATATAAATACACATTCTTTTATTGGGGTTTTGTTTATTTATTTTGATACGAATTTACATTATTTTATGTGTATTTTGTATATATTTTTTTATACGTATTTACTTCATTTTACGTGTATTTTCTATGTATATTTTTATACAAATCTACGTTATTTTATGTGTATTCGTATATATATTTTGAAACAAATTTACATTGTTTTATATGAATTTTGCATATCTATTTCAATACAGATTTACCTTATTGTATGTGTATTTTGTATATTTATTTTAATACAAATAAAAAAAATTATGTGTATTTTTGTATATATATTTAAAAATAAATGCGTAATTTAATGGGTATTTTGCTTCTTTATTTTCATACAAATTTACATTATTTTATTAATATTCTGTGTATTTATTTTGATACGATTTTACATTATTTTATTTGTGTTTTGTATATATTTTTTTATACAAATTTACGTTATTTTAAGAGTATTTGTTTAAGTATTTTCATTCAAATTTACAGTATTTTATGTGTATTTTATATATATATTTCAATACAAATTTACCTAATTTTATGTGTATTTTGTATATTTATTTTCATGCAAATTTAAACTATTTTGTGTATTTTTGTATATAGTTTTATAAAAATTTATGTTATCTTATGTGTATTTTGTATATTTATTTTCATACAAATACACATTCTTTTATTGACATTTTGTTTATTTATTTAGACGCGAATTTACATTATTTAATGTGTATTTTGTATATATATTTTTATACGTATTTACATCCTTTCATGTGTATTTTGTATATTTATAAAAAAATGCGTTATTTTATGGGTATTTTGCATCTTTATTTTCATACAAATTTACATTATTTTATTTACATTCTGTGTATTTATTTTAATCCGATTTTACATTATTCTATTTGTGTTTTGTATATATATTTTTTATACATATTTACATTGTTTAATGAGTATTTTTTATATATATTTTATACAAATTTATGTTAATTTAAGTGTATTTGTTTATATATTTTCATTCAAATTTACATTATTTTATGTGTATTTTGTATATGTATTTCTTTACAAATTTACCTAATTTTATGTGTATTTTGTATATTTATTTTCATACAAATTTAACTTATTTTTGTGTACTTTTATATATAGTTTTATACAAATTTACGTTATTTTATGTGTATTTTGTATATGTATTTCCATACAAATACACATTCTTTTATTGATATTTTAATTATTTATTTTGACACGAATTTACATTATTTAATGTGTATTTTGTATATATATTTTTATACGTATTTACAACATTTCATGTGTATTTTGTATATATATTTCTATAGAAATCTACGTTATTTTATGTGTATTCGTATATATATTTTGAAACAAATCTACTTTATTTTATGTGTATTTTGTATATATATTTCATTATAAATTTGCCTTATTTTAAGTTTATTTTTATATCTATTTTCATTCAAATTCAAATCATTTTATGTGTATATATTTATTTGTATTTACGTTATTTTATGTGTATTTTCTATATATATTTTCATTCAAAATTACATTATTTTATCGGTATTTCAATACGAATTTAGATTATTTCATGTGTATTTTCTATACATATACATATAGAGTATATTTCTATGAAAATATATATTCAAAATACATATAAAATTATGTAAATAAGTATAAAAATATATATCAAATACACCTAAAAAAAATGAAAATTCATATCAAAATAAATAAATAAAATTCCGATAAAAGAACGTATATTTGTAGGAAAATAAATATACAAAATACACATAAAATTACGAAAATTTGAATAAAAATATATACAAAAATACACAAAATTAATTTCAATTTGTATGAAAATAGATATACAAAATACACATATAATTAGTTAAATTTGTATTTAAATACATGTACAAAATTCACATAAAATAATGTAAATTTGTATGAAGTGAAAACAAATTCACATAAAATAACGTACATTGGTATTAAATAGATATACAAAATATACATAGAATAATGTAACATCGTATCAAAATAAATACACAGAATATCAATAAAATAATGTAGTTTTGTATGAAAATAAAGATGCAAAATACCCATAAAATAAAGCATAGTTTTATAAAAATACATATACAAAAATACACATAGAATAGCTAAATTTGTATTAAAATTAATATACAAAATGCACGTACAATAAGGTAAATTTGTATTGAAAAAATATGCAAAATGCACATAAAACAATGTATATTTGTTTCAAAATATATATACGAATACACATAAAATAACGTATATTTCTATAGAAATATATATACAAAATACACATGAAATGACGTAAACACGTATAAAAATATATATACACAATACACATTAAATAATGTAAATTCGCATCCAAATAAATAAACAAAATATCAATAAAAGAATGTGTATTTGTATGAAAATAGATATACAAAATACACATAAAATATTGTAAATTTGAATAAAACTATACAAAAATACACAAAAAATAATTTAAATTTGTATAAAATATATATACAAAATACACATGAAATTAGGTAAATTTCTATTGAAATACATATAGAAAATACACATAAAATAATGTAAATTTGAATAAAAATATATAAACAAATACACTTAAAAGAACGAAAATTTGTATGAAATATATATAGAAAATACACACTAAATAATGTAAATATGTATAAAAAAATATATACAAAACACAAATAGAATAATGTAAAATAGTATCAAAATAAATACAGAGAATATTAATAAAATAATGTAAATTTGTATGAAAATAAAGATGCAAAATACCCATAAAACAACGCATTTTTTATGAAAATATATATACCAAAATGCACATAAAATATTTAAATTTGTATTACAATAAATATACAAAATGCACATACAATAAGGTAAATTTGTATTGAAATAGATATGCAAAATACATATAAAACAAAGTAAATTTGTTTCAAAATATACAAACGAATACACATAAAATAACGTAGATTTCTATTAAATATATATACAAAATGCACATAAAATGATGTAAATACGTATAAGAAAATGTATACAAAATACACATAAAATAATGTAAATTCGTATCAAAATAAATAAACAAAATGCCAATAAAAGAATGTTTACTTGTATAAATATAAATATACAAAATATACATAAAATAACGTAAAATTGTATAAAACTATATACAAAAATAAACAAAAATATTTAAATTTGTATGAAAATAGATATACAAAAGACACATAAAATAAGCAAAATTTGAATTGAAATAAATATAGAAAATACATAAAATAATGTAAATTTGTATCAAAATATATATTCAAATACACATATAATAACGTAAATTTGTATAAAAATATATAAACAAAATACACATTAAATAATGTAAATACGTATAAAAGATATGTAAGTAATGTAAAAATTTATAAAATTAAAGAAGCAAGATACCCATAAAATAATTAAATTTGTATTAAAATAAATATACAAAATAAACATACAATAAGGTAGACTTTTATTGAAATAGATATGCAAAAAACACATAAAATAATGAAATTTTTTATCAAAATATATACGAATACACACAATAAAATTACGTACATTTTTATGAAAATATATATACAAAATACACATAAAATAATGTAAATACATAGAAAAATATATATACAAAATACACATAAAATAATGTAAATTCGTATCAAAATAAATAAACAAAATTTCCTCTAAAAGAATGTATATGTGTAGGAAAATATATATACAAAATACAAATAAATTAAAAAAAATTGTATAAAAATAATACAAAAATACACAAAAATAATTTAAATTTGTTTGAAAATAGATATGCAAAAAACAAATGAAATTAGGCAAATTTTTATTGAAATACATATACAAAATACACATAAAATAATGTAAATTTTTATGAAAATATATAAACAAATACACATAAGATAACGTAAATTTCCATAAAATATATGTACAAAATATACATTAAATAAATTAAATATGTCTTAAAATATATATACAAAATACACAGAATAACGTAAAATCGTATCAAAATAAATAAACAGACAATCAATAAAATAATGTAAATTTGTATGAAAATAAAGATGCAAAATACCCATATAATAACGCATATTTGTTTAAAAATATATATACAAAAATACACATAAAATAATTATATTTGCATCAAAATAAATATACAAAACGCACATACAATAAAGAAAATTTGTATTGAAATAGATATGCGAAATACACATAAATAATGTAAATTTGTATCAAAATATATATACGAACACACATAAAATAGAGTAAATTTCTATGAAAATATATATTCAAAATACATATAAAATTATGTAAATAAGTATAAAAATATATATATGAAATACACCTAAAATAATGAAAGCTCGTATCAAAATAAATGAACAAAAATCCGATAAAAGAACGTATATATGTAGGAAAATAAATATACAAAATTCACATAAAATTACGAAAATTTGAATAAAAATATATACTAAAATAAACAAAATTAATTTCAATTTCTATGAAAATAGATATACATAATACACATATAATTAGTTAAATTTGTATTTAAATACATGTACAAAATACACATAAAATCATGTAAATTTGTATGAAATGAAAACAAATTCGCATAAAATAACGTTCATTTGTATGAAATATATATACAAAATATACATAGAATAGTGTAAAATCGTATCAAAATAAATACACAGAATATCAATAAAATAATGTAAATTTGTATGAAAATAAAGATGCAAAATAAAATCATAAAATAAAGCATTTTTTTATGAAAATACATATACAAAAATACACATAGAATAATTAAATTTGTATTAAAATTAATATACAAAATGCACGTACAATAAGGTAAATTTATATTGAAAAATATGAAAAATGCACATAAAACAATGTATATTTGTTTCAAAATATATATACGAATACACATAAAATAACATATATTTCTATAGAAACAAAATACACATGAAATGACGTAAATACGTATAAAAATATATATACACAATACACATTAAATAATGTGAATTCGCGTCAAAATAAATAAGCAAAATGTCAATAAAAAATGTGTATTTGTATGAAAATAGATATACAAAATACACATAAAATATTTTACATTTATATAAAACTCTTTTTATAAAAATATATATACCAAAATAATAAAAATTTTAAATTTGTATTACAATAAATATACAAAATGCACATACAATAAGGTAAATTTATATTGAAATAGATATGCTAAATACATATAAAACAATGTAAATTTGCTTCAAAATATATATACCAATACACATAAAATAACGAAGATTACTATAAAAATATATATACAAAGTACACATTAAATGAAGTAAATACGTATAAGAAAATGTATACAAAGTACACATAAAATAATTAAACTTGTATTAAAATAAATATACAAAATACACATACAATAAGGTAAATCCATATTGAAATAGATATGCAAAATAAACATAAAATAATGTAAATTTATTTCAAATCATATACGAATACACACAATAAAATAACGTAAATTTTTATGAAAATATATATAAAAAATACACATAAAATAATGTAAATACGTAGAAAAATATATATACAAAATACACATAAAATTATGTAAATTCTTATGAAAATAAATGAACAAAATTCCACTAAAAGAATGTATATTTATAGGAAAATATAAATACAAAATACAAATAAAATAGCTAAAATTTGTATAAAAATATATAAAAAATACATAAAAATAATTTAAATTTGTTTGAAAATAGATATGCAAAATACACATAAAATTAGGCAAATCTGTATTGAAATACATATACAAATTACACATAAAATATTGTAAATTTGTATGAAAATATATAAACAAATACACATAAAATAGCGTAAATTTATATAAAATATATATACAAAATATACGTTAAATAATGTAAATGTGTATAAAAATATATATACAAAATACACATAGAATAATGTAAAATCGTATCAAAATAAATAAACAGAATATCAATAAAATAATGTAAATTTGTATGAAAAAAAAGATGCAAAATACCCAAATAATAACGCATATTTTTACAAAAATACACATACGATAATTAAATTTGTATTAAAATAAATATACAAAATACACATATAATATGGTAAATTTGTATTGAAATAGATATGCAAAATAAACACAAATAATGTAAATTTGTATCAAAATATATATACGAATACCCATAAAATAGAGTAAATTTCTATGAAAATATATATTCAAAACACAAATAAAATGATATAAATAAGTATAAAAATATACATATCAAAATCACCTAAAATAATGTAAATTCGTATAAAAAAAATAAACAAAATTACGATAAAAGATGCAAGATACACATTAAATAATGTAAATATGTAAAAAAAAATATATATATACAAAAAAACAAATAGAATAATGTGAAATCGTATCAAAATAAATACACCGAATATTCCCATCAAATAGCGCATTTCTTATAAAAATATATATACTAAAATACACATAAAATACTAAAATTTGAATTGAAATAAATATACAAAATGCACATACAATAAGGTAAATTTGTATTGAAAGAGATATGCAAAAATACATATAAAACAATGTAATTTTGTTTCAAAATATATATACGAATACACATAAAATAACGTAGATTTCTATAAAAATATATATACAAAATACACATAAAATTAAGTAAATACGTATAAAAATAGATATACAAAATACACATAGAATAATGTAAAATTGTTTAAAAAAAAAAAAACAGAATTTAAATAAAATAATGTAAATTTGTATGAAAATAAAAATGCAAATACCCATAAAATAAAGCATATTTTTTTTAAAAATACATATACAAAAATACACATAGCATAATTAAATTTGTATTAAAATTAATATATAAAATGCATATACAATAAGGTAAATTTGTATTGATAAAATATGCAAAATACACATAAAACAGTGTAAATTTATTTCAAAATCTATATACGAATACTCATAAATCAACGTAGATTTCTATAGAAATATATATACAAAATACACATCAAATGATGTAAACACATATAAATATATATATATATATATATATATATATATATATATATATATATATATATATATATATATATATATATATATATATATATATATATATATATATATATATATATATATATATATATATATATATATATATATATATATATATATATATATATATATATATATATATATATATATATATATATATATATATATATATATATATATATATATATATATATATATATATATATATATATATATATATATATATATATAAATACACATTAAATGTAAATCGTCACAGTAAATAAACAAAATATCAATAAAAGAATGTGTATTTGTATGAAAATAGATATACAATATACACATAAAATCACCTAAATTTGTATAAAACTATAGACAAAAATACACAAAAATAATTTTAATTTGTATGAAAGTAAATATACAAAATACACATAAAATTAGGTAAATTTATATTGAAATACATTTACAAAATACACATAAAATAATGTAAATTTGAATGAAAATATATAAACAAATACACTTAAAATAATGTAAATTTGTATAAAATATATATAAAAAATACACATTAAATAATGTAAATATGTATAAAAGAATATATACAAAACACAAATAGAATAATATAAAATCGTATCAAAATAAATACACAGAATATTAATAAAATAATTTGTGTGTAAATATTTATACCAAGACACACATAAAATATTTGAATTAGTATTAAAATAAATATACAAAATGCACATACAATAAGGAAAATTTGTATTGAAATACATATGCTAAATACATATAAAACCATGTAATTTTTTTTTAAAATATATATACGAATACACATAAAATTACGTAGATTTCAATGAAAATAAATATACAAAATACATATAAAATAATGTAAACTCGTATCAAAATAAATAAACAAAATACTAATAAAAGAATGTGTATTGTATATATATAAATTCACTAAATACAAATAAAATAACGTAAATTTACATAAAACTATATGCAAAAATACACAAAAGTAATTAAATTTGTGTGAAAATAGATACAAAATACATGTGTATTTTGTATATTTATTTTCATACAATTTGAAATTATTTTTGTTTATTTTTTTATATATTTTCATACAAATTTTCGTTATTTAATGTGTATTTTGTATATTTATTTTTTCTACAGATATACGTTCTTTTATCTGAATTTTGTTTATTGAATTAGAAACGAATTTATCTTATTTTATCTGTATTTTGTATATCTATTTTCATACAAATTAAAATACTTCTGTGTATTTTTGTATATAGTTTTATATAAATTTACGTTATTTTATGTGTATTTTATATATTTATATTTATACAAATACACATTCTTTTATTGGTATTTTGTATATTTATTTTGATACGAATTTACATTATTTTATGTGTATTTTGTATACATTTTTTTATACGTATTTACTTCATTTTATGAGTATTTTGTATATATATTTTTATAGAAATCTACGTTATTTTATGTGTATTCATATATATATTTTGAAACAAATTTACATTGTCTTATATGTATTTTGCATATCTATTTTAATACAAATTTACCTTATTGTATGTGTTTTTTGTATATTTATTTTAATACAAATAAAAAAATTTGATGTGTATTTTGGTATATATATTTTTATAAATAAAAAAAGCGTTATTTTATGGGTATTTTTATAAATATTTTGATACAAATCTACATTATTTTATGTATTTTGTATATACATTTCAATTCAAATTTAGCTTATTTTATCTGTATTTTGTATAGTTTTATACAAATTTACGTTATTTTATGTGTATTTTGTATATTTATATTTATACAAATACACATTCTTTTATTGGTATTTTGTTTATTTATTTTGATACGAATTTACATTATTTTATGTGTATTTTGTATACATTTTCTTATACGTATTTACTTCATTTTGTGTATTTTATATTTTTTTATACAAATCTACGTTATTTTATGTATATTCGTATATATATTTTGAAAAAAATTTACATTGTTTTATATGTATTTTGCATATCTATTTCAATACAGATTTACCTTATTGTATGTGTATTTTGTATATTTATTTTAATACAAATTAATTTTTTCATGTGTATTTTGGCATATATATATTTTTTTAAAAATGCGTTATTTAATGGGTATTTTGCATCTTTATTTTCATACAAATTTACATTGTTTTATTAATATTCTGTGTATTTATTTTGATACGATTTTACATTATTCTATTTGTGTTTTGTATATATTTTGTTATTCATATTTACATTATATAATGTGTATTTTGTATATTTTAAAACAAATTTACGTTATTTTATGCGCATCTATTAAAATATTTTGATAGAAATTTACATTATTTTATGTATATTTTGTATATCTATTTTCATTTGTATCAAAATAATTAAACAAAATAGCAATAAAATAATGTAAATTTGTATGAGAAAACATATACAAATACACATAAAATAACGCAAATTTCTAAAAAAAATATATGTACAAAAATGCACATAAAATAAAGTAAATTTGCAAATTTGTATTGAAATAGATATGCAAAATACATATAAAACAATGTAAATTTGTTTCAAAATATATATACGAATACACATAAAATAACGTAGATTTCTATAAAAATATATACAAAATACACATAAAATGAAGTAAATACGTATAAAAAAATGAATACAAAATATACATAAAATTCGTATCAAAATAAATAAGCAAAATACCAGTAAAAGAATGTGTATTTGAAAAAATATAAATATACAAAATACACATAAAATATCGTAAATTTGTATAAAACTATATACAAAAATACACAGAAGTAATTAAATTTGTATGAAAATATATATATACAAAATACAGCTAAAATAAGCTAAATTTGAATTGAAATGTACATACAAAATACATAAAATAATGTAAATCTGTATCAAAATATTTATACAAATACATATAATAACGTAGATTTGTTTAAAAATATATGAACAAAATACACATTAAGTAATGTAAATACGTATAAAAAATATGTACAAAATACACATATAATCATATAACTCGTATCAAAATAAATAAACAAAATACCAATAAAATAATGTAAATTTGTATGAGAAAACATATACAAATAACGCAAAATTCTATAAAAATATATGTACAAAAATGCACATAAAATAAAAAAAAATTTGCAAAAAAATATATATAACAAAACACACAATAAATAATGTAAATGCGTACATAAAATAACCTAAAATTGTATAAAACTATATACAAAAATACACAAAAATAATTTAAATTCGTTTGAAAAGAAATATTCAAAATACACATAAAATTAGGTAAATTTGTATTGAAATACATATACAAAATACACATCAAATAATGTAAATTTGAATGAAAATATATAAACAAATACACTTAAAATAACGTAAATTTGTATAAAATATATATGCAAGATACACAGTAAATAATGTAAATGTGTATAAAAAAAATATATACAAAAAACAAATAGAATAATGTAAAATCGTATCAAAATAAATACACAGAATATCAATAAAATAATGTAAATCTGTATGAAAATAAAGATGCAAAATTCCCAAAAATTATCGCATTTTTTATAAAAATATATTTACCAAAATACACATAAAATATTTAAATTTGTGTTGAAATAAATATGCAAAATGCATATACAGTTAGGTAAATTTGTATTGAAAGAGATATTCAAAAATACATATAAAACAATGTAAATCTGTTTCAAAATATATATACGAATAAACATAAAATAAAGTAGATTTCTATAGAAATATATATACAAAATACATATGAAATTATGTAAATACGTATAAAAATATATATACAAAATCCATATCAAATAATGTAAATTCGTGTCAAAATAAATAAACAAAATATCATGAAAAGAATGTGTATTTGTATGAAAATAGATAATAGATAATAAATTTGTATAAAATATATATGCAAGATACACATTAAATATTGTAAATATGTATAAAAAAGTATATACAAAAAACAAATAGAATAATGTAACATCGTATCAAAATAAATACACCGAATATTAATAAAATAATGTAAATTTGTATGAAAATAAAGATGCAAAATACCCATAAAATAGCGCATTTCTTTTAAAAATATATATACCAAAATTCACATAAAATATTTAAATTTGCATTGAAATAAATATACAAAATGCACATACAATAAGGTAAATTTGCATTGAAAGAGATATGCAAAAATACATATAAAACAATGTAAATTTGTTTCAAAATATATATATATACGAATACAAATAAAAAAAACGTAGATTTCTATAAAAATATATATACAAAATACACATAAAACTAAGTAAATACGTATAAAAAAAAATGTATACAAAATACACATAAAATAATGTAAATTCGAATTAAAATAAATAAACAAAATACCAATAAAAGAATGAGTATTTGGATAAATATAAATATACAAAATACACATACAAAATAAACATAAAATAAGGTAGATTTGTAATAAAATATATGTACAAAATACACATAAAATAATGCAAATTTATTTGAAAATATATATACAAATACACATAAAATACCATGAATTTGTATAAAAATATATATTCAAAATAAATATTATATAAAGTATAAGAGTATATATATATATATATATATATATATATATATATATATATATATATATATATATATATATATATATATATATATATATATATATATATATATATATATATATATATATATATATATATACAGTAAATATAAAATAATGTAAATTCGTATCAATATAAATCAACAAAATACCAATAAAATAATATATATTTGAAATAATAAATTTACAAAATAAAAATAACATAACTAAAATTTGTATTAAAATATATACAAAAATACATAGAAATAATTTGAGTTTGTATGAAAACAGATATACAAAATACACATAAAACTAGGTAAATTTCTTTTGAAATGTATATACAAAATACCCATTAAATATTGTAAATTTGTGTCAAAATATATAAACAAATACACATAAAATAACGTAAATTTGTATGAAAAATATATACAAAATACACATAGAATAATGTAAATTCGTACCAAAATGAATGAGCAGAATATCAATAAAATAATGTAAATTTGTATGAAAATAAAGATGCAAAATACCCAAAAAATAAAGCATATGTTTATAAAAATACAGATACACAAATACACATCGAATAATTAAATTTGTATTAAAATTAATATACAAAATGCGTATATAATAAGGTAAATTTGTATACAAAATACACATACAAAATAAACATAAAATAAGGTAGATTTGTAATAAAATATATGTACAAAATACACATAAAATAATGTAAATTTATTTGAAAATATATATACAAATACACATAAAATACCATGAATTTGTATAAAAATATATATTCAAAATAAATATTAAATAATGTAAAAGCGTATAAATATATATATATACAAAGTACATATAAAATAATGTAAATTCGTATCAATATAAATCAACAAAACACCAATAAAATAATATATATTTGAATGAAAATAAATTTACAAAATACACATAACATAACTAAAATTTCTATTAAAATATATACAAAAATACATAGAAATAATTTGAGTTTGTATGAAATTAGATATACAAAATACACATAAAACTAGGTAAATTTCTTTTGAAATGTATATACAAAATACCCATAAAATATTGTAAATTTGTGTCAAAATATATAAACAAATACACATAAAATAACGTAAATTTGTATGAAAAATATATACAAAATACACATAGAATAATGTCAATTCGTATCAAAATGAATGAGCAGAATATCAATAAAATAATGTAAATTTGTATGAAAATAAAGATGCAAAATACCCAAAAAATAAAGCATATGTTTATAAAAATAAAGATACAAAAATACACATCGAATAATTAAATTTGTATTAAAATTAATATACAAAATGCGTATACAATAAGGTAAATTTGTATTGAAAAAATATGCAACATACACGTTTACTCATTCAAATATATATTATTTTTTGGTATTTTGTTTATTTATTTTTATACGAATTACATGATTATATGTGTATTTTGTACATATTTTTTTTATACGTATTTACATTATTTAATGTGTATTTTTTTTATATATTTTCATACAAATTTACGTTATTATATGTGTATTTGAATAAATATTTTGATACAAATTTACTTTATTTCATGTATTTTGTATATATATTTCAATTCAAGTTTAGCTGATTTTGTGTGTATTTTGTATATATTTTCATACAAATTTAATTACTTCAGTGTATTTTTGTATATAGTTTTATATAAATTTACGCTATTTTATGTGTATTTTGTATATTTATATTTATACAAATACACATTCTTTTATTGGTATTTTGCTTATTTATTTTGATGCGAATTTACATTTTTTATACGTATTTACTTCATTTTATGTGTATTTTGTATATATATTTTTATTGAAATCTACGTTATTTTATGTGTATTCGTATATATATTTTGAAACAAATGTACATTGTTTTATATGTATTTTGTATATCTATTTCAATACAAATTTACCTTTTTGTATGTGTTTTTTGTATATTTATTTTAATACTAATTTAATTTTTTATATGTATTTTGGATTTATTATATTTAAAAAAAAACCCGTTATTTTATGGGTATTTTGCTTCTTTATTTTCATACAAATTTATATTATTTTATTAATATTCTACGTATTTATTTTGATACGATTTTACATTATTCTATTTGGGTTTTGTACATATCTTTTTTATACAAATTTACGTTATTTTAAGTGTATTTGATAAGGTATTTTCATTCAAATTTACATTATTTTATGTGCATTTTGTGTATGCATTTCAATACAAATTTACCTAATTTTATGTGTATTTTGTATATTTATTTTCATACAAATTTAAAATATTTTTGTGTATTTTTGTATATAGTTTGTTACAAATTTAGGTTATTTTATGTGTATTTTGTATATCTATTTTCATACAAATACACATTCTTTTATTGATATTCTGTTTATTTATTTTGACGCGAATTTACATTATTTAATGTGTATTTTGTATATATATTTTTATACGTATTTACATAATTTCATGTGTATTTTGTATAGTTTTAAACAAATTTATATTATTTAATGCGTATTTTGTATATATATATTTATACAAATACACATTCTTTTATTGGTATTTTGTTTATTTATTTTGATACTAATTTACATTATTTTATGTGTATTTTGTATACATTTTTTATACGTATTTACTTACTTTTATGTGTATTTTGTATATATATTTTTATAGAAATCTACCTTATTTCATGTGTATTCGTATATATATTTTGAAACAAATTTACATTGTTTATATGTATTTTGCATATCTATTTTTGTGTATTCTGTATTTATTTTTGTTATACATAGAATAATGTAAAATCGTATCAAAATAAGTACACAGAATATCAATAAAATAATTTAAATTTGTATGAAAATAAAGATGCAAAATACCCATAAGATAGAGCATATTTTTATTTAAAAATACATATACAAAAATACACATAGAATAATTAAATTTGTATTAAAATTAATATACAAAATGCACACATATAATAAGGATGACTTAAATACGTATAAAAATATATATACACAATACACATTAAATAATGTAAATTCGCATCAAAATAAATAAACAAAATAGCAATAAAAGAATGTGTATTTGTATGAAAATAGATATACAAAATACACATAAAATATTGTAAATTTGTATAAAACTCTATTAAAAAAATACACAAAAATAATTTAAATTTGTATAAAAATATATATATACAAAATACACATAAAACTAGTTAAATTTCTATTGAAATACATATACAAAATACACATAAAATAATGTAAATTTGAATGAAAATATATAAACAAATACACTTAAAATAACGTAAATTTGTATGAAATATATATAGAAAATACACATTAAATAATGTAAATATGTATAAAAAAAATATATACAAAACACAATTAGAATAATGTAAAATAGTATCAAAATTAATACACAGAATATTAATAAAATAATGTAAATTTGTATGCAATTAATGATGCAAAATACCCATAAAATAACGCATTTTTATGAAAATATATATATCAAAATACACATAAAATATTTAAATTTGTATTACATTAAATATGCACATACAATAAGGTAAATTTGTATTGAAATAGATATGCAAAATACATAAAACAATGTAAATTTGTATCAAAATATATATACGAATACACATAAAATAACGTAGATATCTATAAAAATAAATACAAAATACACATAAACTGAAGTAAATACGTATAAGAAAATGTATACAAAATACACATAAAATAATGTAAACTCGTATCAAAATAAATAAACTAAATGCCAATAAAAGAATGTTTACTTGTATAAATATAAATATACAAAATACACATAAAATAACGTAAGTTATATAAAACTATATAAAAAGTAAACAAAAATAATTAAATTTGTATGAAAATAGATATACAAAAGACACATAAAATGAGCTAAATTTGAATTGAAATAAATATAGAAAATACATAAAATAATGTATATTTGTATCAAAATATATATTCAAATACACATATATTAAAATTAATATACAAAATGCGTATATAATAAGGTAAATTTGTATTAAAAAATATGCAACATACACGTTTACCCATACATATTTATATTATTTTATTGGTATTTTGTTTATTTATTTTGATACGAATTACATGATTATATGTGTATTTTGTACATATTTTTTTTATACGTATTTACATTATTTAATGTCTATTTTGTTTATATATTTTCATACAAATTTACGTTATTATATGTGTATTTGTATAAATATTTTGATACAAATTTACTTTATTTCATGTATTTTGTATATATATTTCAATTCAAGTTTAGCTGATTTTGTGTGTATTTTGTATATATTTTCATACAAATTTAATTACTTCAGTGTATTTTTGTATATAGTTTTATATAAATTTACGTTATTTTATTTGTATTTTGTATATTTATATTTATACAAATACATTCTTTTATTGGTATTTTGTTTATTTATTTTGATACGAATTTACATTATTTTATGTGTATTTTGTATACATTTTTTATACGTATTTACTTCATTTTATGTGTATTTTGTTCATATATTTTTATAGAAATCTACGTTATTTTATGTGTATTCGTATATATATTTTGAAACAAATGTACATTGTTTTATATGTATTTTGTATATCTATTTCAATACAAATTTACCTTATTGTATGTGTTTTTGTATATTTATTTTAATATAAATTTTAATTTTTTATGTGTATTTTGGTATATATATTTTTATAAAAAAATGCGTTATTTTATGGGTATTTTGCTTCTTTATTTTCATACAAATTTACATTATTTTATTAATATTCTGTGTATTTATTTTGATACGATTTTACATTATTCTATTTGTGTTTTGTACATATCTTTTTTATACAAATTTACGTTATTTTGAGTGTATTTGATAAGGTATTTTCATTCAAATTTACATTATTTTATGTGCATTTTGTGTATGCATTTCAATACAAATTTACCTAATTTTACGTGTATTTTGTATATTTATTTTCATACAAATTTAAAATATTTTTCCGTATTTTTGTATATAGTTTATTACAAATTTAGATTATTTTATGTGTATTTTGTATATCTATTTTCATACAAATACACATTCTTTTATTGATATTTTGTTTATTTATTTTGACATTATTTAATGTGTATTTTGTATATATATTTTATACGTATTTACATCATTTCATGTGTATTTTGTATAGTTTTAAACAAATTTATATTATTTAATGCGTATTTTGTATATATATATTTATACAAATACACATTCTTTTATTGGTATTTTGTTTATTTATTTTGATACTAATTTACATTATTTTATGTGTATTTTGTATACATTTTTATACATGTTACTTACTTTTATGTGTATTTTGTATATATATTTTTATAGAAATCTACCTTATTTCATGTGTATTCGTATATATATTTTGAAACAAATTTACATTGTTTATATGTATTTTGCATATCTATTTTTGTGTATTCTGTATTTATTTTTGTTATACATAGAATAATGTAAAATCGTATCAAAATAAGTACACAGAATATCAATAAAATAATTTAAATTTGTATGAAAATAAAGATGCAAAATACCCATAAGATAGAGCATATTTTTATTTAAAAATACATATACAAAAATACACATAGAATAATTAAATTTGTATTAAAATTAATATACAAAATGCACACATATAATAAGGATGACTTAAATACGTATAAAAATATATATACACAATACACATTAAATAATGTAAATTCGCATCAAAATAAATAAACAAAATAGCAATAAAAGAATGTGTATTTGTTTGAAAATAGATATACAAAATACACATAAAATATTGTAAATTTGTATAAAACTCTATTAAAAAAATACACAAAAATAATTTAAATTTGTATAAAAATATATATACAAAATACACATAAAACTAGTTAAATTTCTATTGAAATACATATACAAAATACACATAAAATAATGTAAATTTGAATGAAAATATATAAACAAATACACTTAAAATAACGTAAATTTGTATGAAATATATATAGAAAATACACATTAAATAATGTAAATATGTATAAAAAAATATATACAAAACACAATTAGAATAATGTAAAATAGTATCAAAATTAATACACAGAATATTAATAAAATAATGTAAATTTGTATGAAAATAAAGATGCAAAATACCCATAAAACAACGCATTTTTTATGAAAATATATATATCAAAATACACATAAAATATTTAAATTTGTATTACATTAAATATACAAAATGCACATACAATAAGGTAAATTTGTATTGAAATAGATATGCAAAATACACATAAAACAATGTAAATTTGTATCAAAATATATATACGAATACACATAAAATAACGTAGATATCTATAAAAATATATATACAAAATACACATAAAATGAAGTAAATACGTATAAGAAAATGTATACAAAATACACATAAAATAATGTAAACTCGTATCAAAATAAATAAACTAAATGCCAATAAAAGAATGTTTACTTGTATAAATATAAATATACAAAATACACATAAAATAACGTAAAGTTATATAAAACTATATACAAAAATAAACAAAAATAATTAAATTTGTATGAAAATAGATATACAAAAGACACATAAAATGAGCTAAATTTGAATTGAAATAAATATAGAAAATACATAAAATAATGTATATTTGTATCAAAATATATATTCAAATACACATATATTAAAATTAATATACAAAATGCGTATATAATAAGGTAAATTTGTATTAAAAAAGTATGCAACATACACGTTTACCCATACATATTTATATTATTTTATTGGTATTTTGTTTATTTATTTTGATACGAATTACATGATTATATGTGTATTTTGTACATATTTTTTTATACGTATTTACATTATTTAATGTCTATTTTGTTTATATATTTTCATACAAATTTACGTTATTATATGTGTATTTGTATAAATATTTTGATACAAATTTACTTTATTTCATGTATTTTGTATATATATTTCAATTCAAGTTTAGCTGATTTTGTGTGTATTTTGTATATATTTTCATACAAATTTAATTACTTCAGTGTATTTTTGTATATAGTTTTATATAAATTTACGTTATTTTATTTGTATTTTGTATATTTATATTTATACAAATACACATTCTTTTATTGGTATTTTGTTTATTTATTTTGATACGAATTTACATTATTTTATGTGTATTTTGTATACATTTTTTATACGTATTTACTTCATTTTATGTGTATTTTGTTTATATATTTTTATAGAAATCTACGTTATTTTATGTGTATTCGTATATATATTTTGAAACAAATGTACATTGTTTTATATGTATTTTGTATATCTATTTCAATACAAATTTACCTTATTGTATGTGTTTTTTGTATATTTATTTTAATACAAATTTAATTTTTTGATGTGTATTTTGGTATATATATTTTTATAAAAAAAATGCGTTATTTTATGGGTATTTTGCTTCTTTATTTTCATACAAATTTACATTATTTTATTAATATTCTGTGTATTTATTTTGATACGATTTTACATTATTCTATTTGTGTTTTGTACATATCTTTTTTATACAAATTTACGTTATTTTAAGTGTATTTGATAAGGTATTTTCATTCAAATTTACATTATTTTATGTGCATTTTGTGTATGCATTTCAATACAAATTTACCTAATTTTATGTGTATTTTGTATATTTATTTTCATACAAATTTAAAATATTTTTGTGTATTTTTGTATATAGTTTGTTACAAATTTAGGTTATTTTATGTGTATTTTGTATATCTATTTTCATACAAATACACATTCTTTTATTGATATTCTGTTTATTTATTTTGACGCGAATTTACATTATTTAATGTGTATTTTGTATATATATTTTTATACGTATTTACATAATTTCATGTGTATTTTGTATAGTTTTAAACAAATTTATATTATTTAATGCGTATTTTGTATATATATATTTATACAAATACATTCTTTATAGTATTTTCTTTATTTATTTTGATACGAATTTACATTATTTTATGTGTATTTTGTATACATTTTTTTATACGTATGTACTTTATTTTATGTGTATTTTGTATATATCTTTTTTATAGAAATCTACGTTATTTTATGTGTATTCGTATATATATTTTGATACAAATTTACAATATTTGATATGTATTTTGCATATCTATTTCAATACAAATTTACCTTATTGTATGTGTTTTTTGTATATTTATTTTAATACAAATTTAATTTTTTTATGTGTATTTTGGTATATATATTTTTATAAAAAAAATGCGTTATTTTATTGTTATTTTGCTTCTTTATTTTCATACAAATTTGCATTATTTTATTAAAATTCTGTGTATTTATTTTGATACGATTTTACATTATTCTATTTGTGTTTTGTACATATTTTTTTATACAAATTTACGTTTTTTTATAAAATTATTGATACCAAAATACACATAAAATATTTCAATTTGTATTAAAATAAATATACAAAATGCACATACAATAAGGTAAATTTGTATTGAAATAGATATGCAAAATATATATAAAATAATGTAAATTTGTTTCAAAATATATATACGAATACACATAAAATAACGTAGATTTCTAAAAAAATACATATAAAAAATACACATAACATTAAGTAAATACGTATAAAAAAATGTATACAAAATACACATAAAATAATGTAAATTCGTATAAATGTAAATAAAAAATATACCAATAAAAGAATGTGTATTTGTATAAATATAAATATAAAAAATGCACATAAAATAACGTAAATTTATATAAAAACTATATACATAAAATAAAGCAAATTTCTATAAAAAAATATGTACAAAAATGAACATAAAATAAATTTGCATAAAAATATATATACAAAACACACATTAGATAATGTAAATGAGTATAAAATATGTATAGAAAATACCTATGAAATAATCTAAATTCGAATCGAATTAACTTAAGAAAATACCAATAAAATAATGTAATTTTGAATGAAAATATATATACAAAATACACATAAAATAACCTAAATACAAATATACACATAAAATATTGTATTTTGTATATACATTTCAATTCAAATTTAGCTTATTTTATCTGTATTTTGTATATCTATTTTCATACGAATTTAATTCTGTGTATTTTTGTATAATTTTATACAAATTTACGTTATTTTATGTATATTTTGTATATTTATATTTATACAAATACATATTTTTTTATTGGTATTTTGTTTATTTATTTTGATACGAGCTTACATTATTTTATGTGTATTTTGTATACATTTTCTTATACGTATTTACTTCATTTTATGTGTATTTTGTATATACATTTTTATACAAATCTACGTTATTTTATGTGTATTCGTATATATATTTTGAAACAAATTTACATTGTTTTATATGTATTTTGCATATCTATTTCAATACAGATTTACCTTATTGTATGTGTATTTTGTATATTTATTTTATACAAATTAATTTTTTCATATGTATTTTGGTATATATATTTTTATAAAAAATACGTTATTTAATGTGTATTTTGCATCTTTATTTTCATACAAATTTACATTGTTTTATTATAAAAAAATATAAATTTGTATGAAAATATATATACAAAAAAACATAAAATAACATGAATTTGTATAAAATTTGTTTCAAAATATATACGAATACACACAATAAAATAACGTAAATTTTTATGAAAATGTATATATAAAATACACATAAAATAGTTTAAATACGTAGAAAAATATATATACAAAATACATATAAAATAATGTAAATTCGTAAAAAATTATATACACAAAATTCCAATAAAAGAATGTATATTTGTGGGGAAATATATATACAAAAAACAAATAAAATAACTAAAATTTGTATAAATATATATACAAAAATACACGAAAATAATTTAAATTTGTTTAAAAATAGATATGCAAAATACACATAAAGTTAGGCAAATTTGTATTGAAATACATATACAAAACTCACATAAAATAATGTAAATTTGTATGAAAATATATAAACAAATACATATAAAATCACGTAAATTTGGATAAAAAATATATATACAAAATATACATTAAATATTTTAAATATGTATAAAAATATATTATATTATATATATTTTTATTGATATTTGCGTTATTTATGTGTATTTTGTATATGTTTTCTCATAGAAATTTACATTATTTTATTGTCTATTTATTTTGATACGAATTACATGATTATTTGTGTATTTTTTACATTTTTTATACGTATTTACATTATTTAATGTGTATTTTGTTTATATATTTTTATACAAATTTACGTTATTATATGTGTATTTGTATAGGTATTTTGATACAAATTTACATTATTTTATGTACTTTGTATATATATTTCAACTCAAATTTAGCTTATTTTATGTGTATTTTGTATATCTATTTATTTTAATACAAATCAAATATTTTATGTTTTTTCGTATATATATTTTTATAAAAAATGCGTTATTTTATGGGTATTTTGCATCTTAATTTTCATACAAATTTACATTATTTTATTAATATTTTCTGTATTTATTTTGATACGATTTTACATTATTTTATTTGTGTTTTGTATATATTTTTTTTATACATATTTACGTTATTTAATGTTTTTTTTTAATATATATTTGATACAAATTTACGTTATTTTAAGTCTATATGTTTATATATTTTCATTCAAATTTACATTATTTTATGTGTATTTTGTATATGTATTTCAATACAAATTTACCTATTTTTATATGTTTTTTGTATATTTATTTTCATACAAGTTTAAATTATTTTTGTGTATTTTTGTATATAGTTTTATACAAATTTAGGTTATTTTATGTTTATTTTGTATATCTATTTTCATACAAATACACATTCTTTCCATGATATTTTGTTTATTTATTTTGACACGAATTAACATTATTTAATGTGTATTTTGTATATATATTTTTATACGTATTTACATTATTTCAAGTGTATTTTATATATATATATTTCTATAGAATTCTGCGTTATTTTATGTGTGTTCGTATATATATTTTGAGACATATATACATTGTTTTATGTGTATTTTGCATATTTTTTCAATACAAATTTTCCTTATTGTATGTGCATTTTGTATATTAATTTTAATACAAATTTGATTAATCTATGTGTATTTTTGTATATGTATTTTTATAAAAATATGCTTTATTTTATGGGTATTTTGCATCTTTATTTTCATACAAATTTACATTATTTTATTGATATTCTGTGTATTTATTTTAATATGATTTTACATTATTCTATGTGTATTTTGTATATATATTTTATATAAAATGTATTTGTTTTCATTTCATACAAATCTTCATTATTTTATGTGTTTTTTTGTACATGTATTTAAATACAAATTTAAGTAGTAATATGTGTATTTTGTATATCTATTTTGTATGTATATTTTTATAGAAATTTACTCTATTTTATGAGTATTCGTATATATATTTTGATACAAATTTACATTATTGATGTGTATTTTGCATATCTATTTCAATACCAATTTACTTTATACTACGTGCTTTTTGTATATTTATTTTAATACAAATTTAACTATTTTATATGTATTTTTGAATATATATTTTTATGCAAATATGCGTTATTATATGGATATTTTGCATCTTTATTTTCATACAAATTTACATTATTTTATTGATATTCTCTTTATTTATTTTGATACGATTTAACATTATTCTATGTGTATTTTTTATATTTTTTTTATACATATTTACATTGTTTAATGTTCATTTTGTATATATATTTTATCCAAATTTACATTATTTTATGTGTATTTGTTTATATATTTTCATACAAATTTACATTATTTTATGTGTTTTTTGTATATATATTTTTCTACGTATTTAAATTATTTTATGTGTATTTTGTATATACATTTTCATAAAAAAAATTACGTTATTTTATTGAGTGTATAAGTATATATTTTGATGCAAATTTTATACAAATTCATGTTATTTAATGTGTATTTGTATATATATTTTCATACAAATTTATATTATTTTATGTGTATTTTTTCATATATTTCATTACAAATTTACCTTATTTTATGTTTATTTTGTATATTTATTTCTTTCAATTTTAAATTATTTTATGAGTATATTTGTATTTGTATTTAGGTTATTTTATGTGTATTTTGTATATATATTTTCATCCAAAATTACATTATTTTATTGATATTTTCTTAATTTAATTCGATACGAATTTAGATTATTTCATAGGTATTTTGTATACCTATTTTTATACTCATTTACATTATCTAAAGTGTGTTTTGTATATATATTTTTATGCAAATTTATTTTATGTTCATTTTTGTACATATATTTTTATAGAAATTTGCGTTATTTTATGTATATAGATTTATATAAATTTACGTTATTTTATGTGCATTTTGTATATTTATATTTATACAAATACACATTCTTTTATTGGTATATTGTTTATTTACATTTATGCAATTTACATTATTTTATGTGTATTTTGTATACATTTTTATACGTATTTACTTAATATTATGTATTTTGTATATGTATTTTTATAGAAATCTACGTTATTTTATGTGTATTCGTATATATATTTTGAAACAAATTTACATTATTTTATATGTATTTTGCATATCTATTTCAATACAAATTTACCTTATTGTATGTGCATTTTGTATATTTATTTTAATACAAATTGAAATATTTTATGTGTATTTTGGTATCAATAATTTTATAAAAAATGCGTTATTTTATAGGTATTTTGCATCTTAATTTTCATACAAATTTACATTGTTTTATTAATATTCTGTGTATATATTTTGATACGATTTTACATTATACTATTTGTGTTTTGTATATATTTTTTTATACATATTTACATTATTTAATGTGTATTTTGAATATATATTTCATACAAATTTACGTTATTATATGTGTATTTGTTTATATATTTTCTTTCAAATTTACATTATTTTATATATTTTGTATATGTATTTCAATACAAATTAACCTAATTTTATGTGTATTTTGTATATTTCTTTTCATACAAATTTAAATTATTTTTGTGTATTTTTGTATATAGTTTTATACAAATTAATGTGTTTTGTATATTTATTTTTATACAGAGTTACTTTATTTTACGTTATGTATTTGTATATGTTTTCTCATACAAATTTACATTATTTTATTGATATTTTGTTTATTTAGTTTGATACGAATTACATGATTATATGTGTATTTTGTACATATTTTTTATACGTATTTACATTACTTAATGTGTATT
The DNA here is from genome assembly GCF_024679095.1 of Eriocheir sinensis. Taxonomy (NCBI): domain Eukaryota; kingdom Metazoa; phylum Arthropoda; class Malacostraca; order Decapoda; family Varunidae; genus Eriocheir; species Eriocheir sinensis. Next base: position 79,874 of record NW_026111295.1, on the reverse strand, counting down.
TTGTTTATATATTTTTAAACAAATTTTCGTTATTATATGTATTTTTATAAATATTTTGATACAAATTTACATTATTTTATGTATTTTGTATATACATTTCAATTCAAATTTAGCTTATTTTATCTGTATTTTGTATATCTATTTTCATACGAATTTAATAACTTCTGTGTATTTTTGTATATAGTTTTATACAAATTTACGCTATTTTATGTGTATTTTGTATATTTATATTTATACAAATACACATTCTTTTATTGGTATTTTGTTTATTTATTTTGAAACGAATTTACATTATTTTATGTATATTTTGTATACATTTTCTTATACGTATTTACTTCATTTTATGTGTATTTTGTATATATATATTTTTATACAAATCTACGTTATTTTATGTGTATTCGTAATATATTTTGAAACAAATTTACATTGTTTTATATGTATTTTGCATAAATATTTCAATACAGATTTACCTTATTGTATGTGTATTTTGTATATTTATTTTAATATAAATTATTTTTTTCATGTGTATTTTGGTATATATATTTTTATAAAAAATGCGTTATTTAATGGGTATTTTGCATCTTTATTTTCATACAAATTTACATTGTTTTATTAATATTCTGTGTATTTATTATGATACGATTTTACATTATTCTATTAGTGTTTTGTATATATTTTTTTTATACGTATTTACATTATTTAATGTGTATTTTGTATATTTTAAAACAAATTTACGTTATTTTATGCGCATCTGTTAAAATATTTTGATACAAATTTACATTATTTTATGTATTTTGTATATATATTTCAATACAAATTTTGTTTATTTTATGTATATTTTGTATATCTATTTACATTCGTATCAAAATAAATAACAAAATAGCAATAAAATAATGTAAATTTGTATGAGAAAACATATACAAATACACATAAAATAACGCAAATTTCTAAAAAAATATATGTACAAAAATGCACATAAAATAAAGTAAATTTGCATAAAAATATATATACAAAACACACATTACATAATGTAAATGCGTACATAAAATAACCTAAATTTGTATAAAACTATATACAAAAATACACAAAAATATTTTAAATTTGTATGAAAATAAATATACAAAATACACATAAAATTAGGTAAATTTTTATTTAAATAAATATAAAAAATAAAAATAAAATAATTTAAATTTTAATTAAAATATATAAACAAATACACTTAAAATAACGTAAATTTGTATAAAATATATATGCAAGATACACATTAAATAATGTAAATGTGTATAAAAAAATATATACAAAAAAGAAATAGAATAATGTAAAATCCTATCAATATAAATACACAGAATATCAATAAAATAATGTAAATTTGTATGAAAAGAAAGATGCAAAATTCCTATAAAATAGCGCATTTTTTATAAAAATATATATACCAAAATACACATAAAATATTTAAATTTGTATTGAAATAAATATACAAAATGCATATACAGTTAGGTAAATATGTATTGAAAGAGATATTCAAAAATACATATAAAACAAAGTTAATTTGTTTCAAAATATATATACGAATCCCATAAAATAACGTAGATTTCTATAGAAATGTATATACAAAATACACATGAAATTATGTAAATACGTATAAAAATATATATACAAAATACATATCTAGGTAAATTCGTGTCAAAATAAATAAACAAAATATCATGAAAAGAATGTGTATTTGCATGAAAATAAATAATAGATAATAAATTTGTATGAAATATATATGCAAGATACACATTAAATTATGTAAATATGTATAAAAAAAAATATATACAAAAAACAAATAGAATAATGTGAAATCGTTACAAAATAAATACACCGAATATTAATAAAATAATGTAAATTTGTATGAAAATAAAGATGCAAAATTCCCATCAAATAGCGCATTTCTTATAAAAATATATATACCAAAATACACATAAAATATTTCAATTTGTATTGAAATAAATATACAAAATGCACATACAATAAGGTAAACTTGTATTGAAAGAGATATGCAAAAATACATAAAATAACCTAAATTTGTATAAAACTATATACAAAAATACACAAAAATATTTTAAATTTGTATGAAAAGAAATATACAAAATACACATAAAATTAGGTAAATTTGTATTGAAATACATATACAAAATACACATAGAATAATGTAAATTTGAATGAAAATATATAAACAAGTACACTTAAAATAACGTAAATTTGTATAAAATATATATGCAAGATACACATTAAATAATGTAAATGTGTATAAAAAAATATATACAAAAAAGAAATAGAATAATGTAAAATCCTATCAATATAAATACACAGAATATCAATAAAATAATGTAAATTTGTATGAAAATAAAGATGCAAAATTCCCATAACATAGCACATTTTTTTTAAAAATATATATACCAAAGTTACACATAAAAATTTAAATTTGGATTGAAATAAATATACAAAATGCATATACAGTATGTAAATATGTATTGAAAGAGATATTCAAAAATACATATAAAACAATGTAAATTTGTTTCAAAATATATACGAATACACATAAAATAACGTAGATTTCTATAGAAATATATATACAAAATACACATGAAATTATGTAAATACGTATAAAATATATATATACAAAATACATACCTAGGTAAATTCGTGTCAAAATAAATAAACAAAATATCATGAAAAGAATGTGTATTTGTATGAAAATAAATAATAGATAATAAATTTGTATGAAATATATATGCAAGATACACATTAAATAATGTAAATATGTATAAAAAAATATATACAAAAAACAAATAGAATAATGTGAAATCGTATCAAAATAAATACACCGAATATTAATAAAATAATGTAAATTTGTATGAAAATAAAGATGCAAAATTCCCATCAAATAGCGCATTTCTTATAAAAATATATATACCAAAATACACAAAATATTTAAATTTGTATTGAGGTAAATATACAAAATGCACATACAATAAGGTAAACTTGTATTGAAAGAGATATGCAAAAATACATATAAAACAATGTAAATTTGTTTCAAAATATATATACGAATACACATAAAATAACGTAGATTTCTATAAAAATATATATATACAAAATACACATAAATTAAGTAAATACGTATACAAATAGATATACAAAATACAAATTGCCCTAACTTTATGTGTATTTTGCATATCTATTTTCATACAAACTTAAATTATTTTTGTGTATTTATATATATATTTTTATACAAATTTTAGTTATTTTATTTGTTTTTTTGTATATATATTTTCCTACAAATATACATTCTTTTATTGGAATTTCGTGTATTTCATTTTTTACAATTTTACATTATTTTATGTGTATTTTGTATATATATTTTTCTACGTATTTAAATTATTTTATGTGTATTTTATATATACATTTTCATAAAAAAAATACGCTATTGTATTGTGTGTATTCGTATATATTTTGAAACAAATTTTATACAAATTTATGTAATTTTATGTGTATTTGTATATATATTTTCATACAAATTTATATTATTTCATGTGTATTCTTACATATATTTTATTACAAATTTACCTTATTTTATGTTTATTTTGTATATTTATTTCATTCAATTTTAAATTATTTAATGTGTATTTTTGTATTTGTATTTGTATCGTAAATTTGTATAAAACTATATACAAAAATACACAGAACAAATACACATTCTTTTATTGGTATTTTGTTTATTTATTTTGTTTCGAATTTATATTATTTTATGTGTATTTTGTTTACATTTTTTTATACGTATTTACCTAATTTTATGTGTATTTTGTATATATATTTTTATAGAAATCTACGTAATTTTATGTGTATTCGTATATATATTTTGAAACAAATTTACAATTTTTTATATGTATTTTTGCATATCTCTTTCAAGAGAACTTTACCTTATTGTATGTGCATTTTGTATATTTATTTCATTACAAATTTAAATATTTTATGTGTATTTTGGTATATATATTTTTATAAGAAATGCGCTATTTGATGGGAATTTTGCATCTTTATTTTCATAGAAATTTACATTATTTTATTAATATTCGCTGTATTTATTTTGATACGATTTTACATTATTCTATTTGTTTTTTGTATATATATTTTTTTATACATATATACATTATTTAATGTGTATCTTCCATATATATTACATACAAATTTATTATCTATTATTTATTTTCATACAAATACACATTCTTTTCATGATATTTTGTTTATTTATTTTGTCACGAATTTACATTACTTAATATGTATTTTATATATATATTTTTATACGTATTTACATAATTTCATGTGTATTTTGTATATATATTTCTATAGAAATCTACGTTATTTTATGTGTATTCGTATATATATTTTGAAACAAATTTACAGTTTTATTTGTATTATGCTTTTTTTTTCAATACAAATTTACCTTATTGTATGTGTGCATTTTGTATATTAATTTTAATACAAATTTAATTATTCTATGTGTATTTTTGTATATGTATTTTTTAAAAAAAAAATGCTTTATCTTATGGGTATTTTGCATCTTTATTTTCATACAAATTTAAATTATTTTATTGATATTCTGTGTTCCTATTTTGATACGATTTTACAATATTCTATGTATAACAAAAATAAATACAGAATACACAAAAATAGATATGCAAAATACATATAAACAATGTAAATTTGTTTCAAAATATATATACGAATACACATGAAATAAGGTAGATTTCTATAAAAATATATATGCAAAATACACATAAAATTAGGTAAATACGTATAAAAAATGTTTACAAAATACACATAAAATACTGTAAATTAGTATCAAAATAAATAAACAAAAAACTATTAAAAGAATCTGTATTTTTATAAATATATATATACAAAATAAACATTAAATAATATAAATTTGTTTAAAACTATACAAAATACACATGAAATGATGTAAATACGTATAAAAATATATATAGAAAATAAACATTAAATAATGTAAATTCGCGTCAAAATAAATAAACAAAATATGAATAAAAGAATGTGTATTTGTATGAAAATAGATATACAAAATACACATAAAATAACCTAAATTTGTATCAAACTATATAAAAAAATACACAAAAATATTTTAAATTTGTATGAAAATAAATATACAAAATACACATAAAATTAGGTAAATTTGTATGGAAATACATATACAAAATACACATAAAATAATGTAAATTTGAATGAAAATACATAAACAAATACACTTAAAATAACGTAAATTTGTATAAAAAAATATATACAAAACACAAAGAGAATAATGTAAAATCGTATCAAAATAAATACACAGAATATTAATAAAATAATGTAAATTTGTATGAAAATAAAGAGGCAAAATACCCATAAAATAACGCATTGTTTTTATTTATAAAAATATATATACCAAAATACACATATAAAAACTAGATTTGTATTAAAATAAATATATAAAAAACACATACAGTAAGGTAAATTTGTATTGAAATAGATACGCAAAATACATATAAAGCAATGTAAACTTGTTTCAAAATATGTATACGAATACACATAAAATAACGTAGATTTCTATAACTATATATATTCAAAATACACATAAAATGAAGTAAATACGTATAAAAAAATGTATACAAAATACACATAAAATAATGTAAATTCTTATCAAAATAAATAAACAAAATACCAATAAAAGAATGTGTATTTGTATAAATAAATATGCAAAATACACATAAAATAACGTAAATTTATATAAAACTATATACATAAATACACAGAAGTAATTAAATTTGTATGAAAATATATACAAAATACACACAAAATAAGCTAAATTTGAATTGAAATATATATACAAAATACTTGAAATAAAGTAAATCTGTATCAAAATATTTATACAAATACACATATAATAACGTAAATTTGTATGACAAAATATAAACAAAATACACATTAAATAATGTAAATACGTATAAAAAAAATGTGTACAAAATACACATATAATCATGCAATTCGTATCTAAATAAATAAACAAAATACCAATAAAATAATATAAATTTGTATGAGTAAACGTTTATGTTGCATTTTTTTTCAATACAAATTTACCTTATTATATACGCATTTTGAATATTTAATTTTAATACAAATTTAATTATTCGATGTGTATTTTTGTATCCGTATTTTTATAAACATAAGCTTTATTTTTTCGGTATTTTGCATCTTTATTTTCATACAAATATACATTATTTTATTGATATTCTGCTCATTCATTTTGATACGAATTGACATTATTCTATGTGTATTTTGTATATATTTTTCATACAAATTTACGTTATTTTATATGTATTTGTTTATATATTTTGACACAAATTTACAATATTTTATGGCTATTTTGTATATACATTTCAAAAGAAATTTACCTAGTTTTATGTGTATTTTGTATATCTATTTTCATACAAACTCAAATTATTTCTATGTATTTTTGTATATATTTTAAAACAAATTTAATTATGTTATGTGTATTTTGTAAATTTATTTTCATTCATATATATATATTATTCTATTGGTGTTTTGTTGATTTATATTGATACGAATTTACATTATTTTATATGTACTTTGTATATATATTTTTATACGCTTTTACATTATTTAATATTTATTTTGAATATATATTTTTATTCAAATTCATGGTATTTTATGTGTATTTGTATATATATTTTCATATAAATTTACATTATTTTATGTGTATTTTGTACATATATTTTATTACAAATCTACCTTATTTTATGTTTATTTTGTATATGTATATTGTATATTTATATGTATCCAAATACACATTCTTTTATTGGTATTTTGTTTATTTATTTTAAATCGAATTTACATTATTTTATGTGTATTTTGTATACATTTTTTTATACGTAATTACTTAATTTTATGTGTTTTTTGTATATATATGTTTTTATAGAAATCTACGTTTTTTTATTTGTATTCGTATATATTTTTTGAAACAAATTTACATTGTTTTATATGTATTTTTGCATATCTCTTTCAATACAAATTTACCTTATTGTATGTGCATTTTGTATATTTATTTCAATACAAATTTAAATATTTTATGTGTAAATTGGTATATATATTTTTATAAGAAATGCGCTATTTTATGGGAATTTTGCATCTTTATTTTCATACAAATCTACATTATTTTATTAATATTCGGTGTATTTATTTTGATACGAATTTACATTATTCTATTTGTTTTTTTGTATATACTTTTTTATACATATTTGCATTATTTATTGAGTGTCTTGCATATATATTTTATACAAATTTATTATCTATTATCTATTTTTATACAAATACACATTCTTTACATGATATTTTGTTTATTTATTTTGACACGAATTTACATTATTTGATTTGTATTTTGTATATATATTTTTCTACGTATTTACATAATTTCATATGTATTTTGTATATATATTTCTATAGAAATCTACTTTATTTTATGTGTATTCGTATATATATTTTGAAACAAGTTTACATTGTTTTATATGTATTTTTGAATATCTCTTTTATTACAAAATTACCTTACAGTATATGCATTTTGTATATTTATTTCAATACAAATTCAAATATTTTATGTGTATTTTGGTATATATATTTTAAAAAAATGCGATAATTTTTGGGAATTTTGCATCTTTATTTTCATACAAATTTACATTATTTTATTGATATTCTGTGTATTTATTTTGATACGATTTTACATTATTCTATTTGTTTTTTGTATATATTTTTTTATACACATTTACATTATTTAAGGTGTATCTTGCATATATATTTTATACAAATTTACGTTATTTTAAGTGTATTTGTTTTTATATTTTCATTCAAATTTACATTTATTTTAATTCGAAAATACATTATTTTATGTGTATTTTGTATACATTTTTTTATACGTATTTACTTAATTTTATTTGTATTTTGTATATTTATTTTTATAAATTTCTAGGTTTTTTTATTTGTATTCGTATATATATTTTGAAACAAATTTACATTGTTTTATATGTATTTTGCATCTCTCTCAATACAAATTTACCTTATTGTATGTGCATTTTGTATATTTATTTCAATCCAAATTTAAATATTTTATGTGTATTTTGGTATACATATTTTTATAAGAAATGCGCTATTTTATGGGATTTTTGCATCTTTATTTTCATACAAATTTACATTATTTTATTAATATTCGGTGTATTTATTTTGATACGATGTTACATTATTCTATTTGTTTTTTGCATATACTTTTTTATACATATTTACATTATTTAATGTGTATCTTGCATATATATATTTTATACAAATTTATTATCTATTATCTATTTTCATACAAATACACATTCTTTTCATGATATTTTGTTTATTTATTTTGACACGAATTTACATTATTTGATATGTATTTTGTATATATATATTTTTATACGTATTTACATAATTTCATATGTATTTTGTATATATATTTCTATAGAAATCTACTTTATTTTATGTGTATTCGTATATATATTTTGAAACAAATTTACATTGTTTTATATGTATTTTTGAATATCTCTTTCAATACAAATTTACCTTACTGTATATGCATTTTGTATATTTATTTCAATACAAATTTAAATGTTTTATGTGTATTTTGGTAAATATATTTTTATAAAAAATGCGCTAATTTTTGGGAATTTTGCATCTTTATTTTCATACATATTTACATTATTTTATTGATATTCTGTGTATTTATTTTGATACGATTTTACATTATTCTATTTGTTTTTTGTATATATATTTTTTATACTCATTTACATTATTTAATGTGTATCTTGCATATATATTTTATACAAATTTACGTTATTTTAAGTGTGTTTGTTTATAAATTTTCATTCAAATTTACATTTATTTTAATTCGAAATTACATTATTTTATATGTATTTTGTATATATTTTTTTATACGTATTTACTTAATTTTATGTGTATTTTTTATATATATTTTTATAGAAATCTACGTTTTTTTATTTGTATTCGTAAATATATTTTGAAACAAATTTACATTGTTTTATACGTATCTCTCTCAATACAAATTTACCTTATTGTATGTGCATTTTGTATATTTATTTCAATGGAAATTTAAATATTTTATGTGTATTTTGGTATACATATTTTTATAAAAATGCGCTATTTTAGAATTTTGCATCTTTATTTTCATACAAATTTACATTATTTTATTAATATTCGGTGTATTTATTTTGATACGATGTTACATTATTCTATTCGTTTTTTGTATATATTTTTTATACATATTTACATTATTTAATGTGTATCTTGCATATATATTTTATACAAATTTATTATCTATTATCTATTTTCATACAAATACACATTGTTTTCATGATTTTTTGTTTATTTATTTTGACACGAATTTACATTATTTGATATGTATTTTGTATATATATTTTTATACGCATTTACATAATTTCATATGTATTTTGTATATATATTTCTATAGAAATCTACTTTATTTTATGTTTATTCGTATATATATTTTGAAACAAATTTACATTGTTTTATAATTATGTATTTTTGAATATCTCTTTTAATACAAATTTACCTTACTGTATATGCATTTTGTATATTTATTTCAATACAAATTTAAATATTTTATGTGTATTTTGGTAAATATATTTTCATAAAAAATGCGATAATTTTTGGGAGTTTTCCATCTTTATTTTCATACAAATTTACATTATTTTATTGATATTCTGTGTATTTATTTTGATACGATTTTACATTATTCTATTTGTTTTTTGTATATATATTTTTATACACATTTACATTATTTAATGTGTATCTTGCATATATATTTTATACAAATTTACGTTTTTTTAAGTGTATTTGTTTATATATTTTCATTCAAATTTACATTATTTGATGTGTATTTTGTATATGTATTTCAATACAAATTTACCTAATTTTATGTGTATTTTGTATATTTCTTTTCAAACAAATTTAAATTATTTTTGTATATTTTTGTATATAGTTTTATACAAATTTAGGTTATTTTATGTACGCATTTACATTATTTAGTGTGTGTTTTGTATATATATTTTTTTGCAAATTTACTTTATTTTATGTCCATTTTTGTACATATATTTTTATAGAAATTTGCGTTATTTGTATATGTTTTCTCATACAAATTTACATTATTTTATTGCTATTTTGTTTATTTATTTTGATACGAATTACATGATTATATGTGTATTTTGTACATATTTTTTATACGTATTTACATTACTTAATGTGTATTTTGTTTATATATTTTTAAACAAATCTACGTTATTATATGTATTTGTATAAATATTTTGATACAGATTTACATTATTTTATGTATTTTGTATGTACATTTCAAATCAAATTTAGCTCATTTTAGCTGTATTTTGTATATATATTTTCATACAAATTTAATTTCTTCTGTGTATTTTTGTATATAGTTTTATACAAATTTACGATATTTTATGTATATTTTGTATATTTATATTTATACAAATACACAATCTGTTACTGGTATTTTGTTTATTTATTTTGACACGATTTTTATGAATTTTTGTATGCATTTTTTTATACGTATTTACTTCATTTTATGTGTATATATTTTTTATAGAAATCTACGTTATTTTATGTGTATTCGTATATATATTTTGAAACAAATTTACATTGTTTTATATGTATTTTGCATATCAATTTCAATACAAATTTACCTTATAGTATATGCATTTTTTATATTTATTTTAATACAAATTTTAATATTTTATGTGTATTTTGGTATATATATTTTTATAAAAAATGCGTTATTTTATGGCTATTTTGTATCTTTATTTTCATACAAATTTACATTATTTTATTAATAATCTGTGTATTTATTGTTGATACGATTTTACATTATTCTGTTTGTGTTTTGTATATATATTTTTTTTATACATATTTACATTATTTAATGAGTATTTTGTATATATATTTGACACAAATTTACGTTATTTTAATTGTACATGTTTATATATTTTCATTCAAATTTCCATTATTTTATGTATTTTGTATATGTATTTCATTACAAATATACCTAATTTTATGTGTATTTTGTATATTTATTTTCATACAAATTTAAAGTATTATATATATATATATATATATATATATATATATATATATATATATATATATATATATATATATATATATATATATATATATATATATATATATATATATATATATATATTTTTTATACGTATTTACATCATTTCATGTGTATTTTGTATATATATTTCTATAAAAATCTACGTTATTTTATGTGTATTCGTATATATATTTAACACATAAAATAACCTAAATACAAATACAAGTATACACATAAAATAATTTAAAATTGAATGAAATATATATACAAAATAAAAATAAAATAAGGTAAATTGTAATGAAATATTTGAAAAATACACATAAAATAATATAAATTGTATGAAAATATATACAACACATTAAATAACATGAATTTGTATTAAATTTGTATCAAAATATATACTTATACACACAATAAAATAACGAGATTTTTTTATGAAAATGTATATACAAAATACACATAAAATAATTTAAATACGTAGAAAAATATATATACAAAAAACACATAAAATAGTGTAAATATGTATGAAAATATATAAACAAATACACATAAAATAATGTAAATTTGGATAAAAAATATATACAAAATTAACATTAAATAATGTAAATATATATATAAAAAAATATATACAAAAAACTCATAGAATAATGTTAAATCGTATCAAAATCAATAAGAGAATATCAATAAAATAAGGTAAATTTGAAAATAAAGATGCAAAATATCCATATAATAACGCATATTTGCATAAAAATATATATACAAAAATACATATAAAATAATTAAAGTTGTATTAAAATAAATATACAAAATGCACGCACAATAAAGTAAATTTGTATTGAAATAGATATGCAAAATACACATTAATAATGTAAATATGTATCAAAATATATATACGAATACTCATAAAATAGAGAAAATTTCTATGAAAATATACATACAAAATAGATTAATAAAATACACATATAACTAGTTAAATTTGTATTTAAATACATGTAGAAAAAACACATAAAATAATGTAGATTTGTATGAAATGAAAACAAATACATTTTATATAAAATATATATACAAAATACACATAGAATAATGTAAAATCATATCAAAATAGCTACACAGAACATCAATAAAATAATGTAAATTTGTATGAAAATAAAGATGCAAAATACCCATGAAATAAAGCATATTTTTTATAAAAATACATATACAAAAATACACATAGATTAATCAAATTTGTATTAAAATTAATATTCAAAATGCATATACAATAAGGTAAATTTGTATTAAAAAAAATGTGCAAAATACACATAAAACAATGTAGATTTGTATCAAAATATATATTCGAATACACATAAAATAACGCAGATTTCTATAGAAATATATATACAAAATACACTTGAAATAATATAAATACGTATAAAAATATATATACAAAATACACATTAAATAATGTTAATTCGTGTCAAAATAAATTAACAAAATATCATGAAAAGAATGTGTATTTGTATGAAAAAAGATATACAAAATACACATAAAATAACCTAAATTTGTATAAAACTATATACAAAAATACACAAAAATAATTTAAACTTGTATGAAAATAAATATACAAAAAACATATAAAATTAGGTAAATTTGTATTGAAATACATATACAAAATACACATAAAATAATGTATATTTGAATGAAAATATATAAACATATAGACTTAAAATAACGTAAATTTGTATCAAATATATACAAAAAACACTTTAAATAATGTAAATATGTATAAAAAAATATATACAAAACGCAAATAAAATAATGTAAAATCGTATCAAAATAAATACAGAAAATATTAATAAAATAATGTAAATTTGTATGAAAATTAAGATGCAAAATACCCATAAAATAATGCATTTTTAAAAAAAAATATATATACGAAAAAACATAAAATATTTGATTTTTTTATTAAAATAAAAAGATATACAAAATACACATAAAATAAGCTAAATTTGAATTGAAATATATATACAAAATACTTAAAATAATGTAAATTTGTATCAAAATACTTATACAAATACACATATAATAACGTAAATTTGTATAAAAATATATAAACAATATACACATTAAATAATGTAAATACGTATAAAAAAAGGTACAAAATACACAAATAATCATGTAATTCGTATCAAAATAAATAGACAAAATAATAATAAAATAATGTAAATTTCTATGAGAAAACATATACAAAGTACACATAAATAAGGCAAATATCAATAAAAATATATATAATATAATATATATTTATACATATTTAAAATATTTAATGGATATTTTGTATATATATTTTATCCAAATTTACGTTATTTTATATGTATTTGTTTATATATTTTCATACAAATTTACATTATTTTATGTGAGTTTTGTATATGTATTTCAATACAAATTTGCCTAACTTTATGTGTATTTTGCATATCTATTTTCAAACATATTTAAATTATTGTTGTGTATTTTGTATTTATACAAATTTTAGTTATTATATTTGTATTTTAAAAATATATTTTCCTACAAATATACATTCTTTTATTATAATTTTGTTTATTTAATTTTTACAATTTACATTTTTTATGTATTTTGTATATATATTTTTCTACGTATTTAAATTATTTTATGTGTATTTTATATATACATTTTCATAAAAATTTACGTTATTTTATTGTGTGTATTCGTATATATTTTGAAACAAATTTTATACAAATTCATGTTATTTTATGTTTTTTTGTATATATATTTTCATACAAATTGATATTATTTTATGTGAACTCTTACATATATTTTATTACAAATTTACGTTATTTTATGTTTGTTTTGTATATTTATTTCATTCAATTTTAAATTATTTAATGCGTATATTTGTATTTGTATTTAGGTTATTTTATGTGTGTTTTCTATATATATTTTTATCCAAAATTACATTATTTTATTGTTATTTTCTTAATTTAACTCGATACGAATTTATATTATTTCATAGGTATTTTGTATACATATTTTTATACTCATTTACATTATCTAATGTGTGTTTTGTATATATCTTTTTATGTAAACTAATTTTATGTGCATTTTTGTACATATATTTTTATAGAAACTTAAAACGTTATTTCATGTGTATTTTGTATATGTTTTCTCATGAAAATTTACACTATTTAATTAGTTTTTTGTTTATTTATTTTGATACGAATGACTTGATTATTGGTGTATTTTGTAAATATTTTTTTTATACGTATTTACATTACTTAATGTGAATTTTGTTTATATATTTTTTTTCAAATTTACTTTATTATATGTGTATTTGTTAAAAATATTTTGAAACGAATTTACTTTATTTTATGTATTTTGTATATATATTTCAATTCAAATTTAGCTTATTTTGTGTGTATTTTGTATATCTATTTTCATACAAATTTAATTACTTTTGTGTATTTTTGTATATAGTTTTATACAAATTTACGTTATTTTATGTGCATTTTGTATATTTATATTTATACAAATACACATTCTCTAATTGGTATTTTGTTTATTTATATTTATACAATTTACATTATTTTATGTGTTTTTGAATACAATTTTGTTTCGTATTTACTTAATTTTATTTGTATTTTCTATATATATATTTATAGAAATCTACGTTTTTTTATGTGTATTCGTATATATATTTTGAAACAAATTTACATTGTTTTATATGTTTTTTGCATATCTATTTCAATACAAATTTACCTTATTGTATGTGCATTTTGTATATTTATTTTAATACAAATTCAAATATTTTATGTGTATTTTGGTATATATAATTTTAAAAAAAAGCGTTATTTTATAGGTATTTTGCATCTTAGTTTTCATACAAATATACATTATTTTATTAATATTCTGTGTATATATTTTGATACGATTTTATATTATACTATTTGTGTTTTGTATATATTTTTTTATACATATTTTCATTATTTAATGTGTATTTTTTTTATATATTTATACAAATTAACGTCATTTGAAGTGTATTTGTTTATATAATTTCATTCAAATTTACATTATTTTAAGTGTATGTTGTATATGTATTTCAATACAAATTTACCTAATTTTATGTGTATTTTGTATATTTATTTTCATACAAATTTAAATTATTGATGTGTTTTTTTGTATATACATATGGAGTAAATTTCTATGAAAATATATATTCAAAATATATATAAAACTATGTAAATAAGTATAAAAATGTATATATCAAATACACCTAAAAAAATGAAAATTCGTATCAAAATAAATAAACAAAATTCCGATAAAAGAACGTATATTTGTAGGAAAATAAATATACAAAATACACATAAAATTACGAAACTTTGAATAAAAGTATATACAAAAAAACAATTTTGTATGAAAATAGATATACAAAATACACATATAATTAGTTAAATTTGTATTTAAATACATGTATATTTGATACAAATTTACGTAATTTTAAGTCTACATGTTTATATATTTTCATTCAAATTTACATTATTTTCAGTGTATTTTGTATATGTATTTCAATACAAATTTACCTATTTTTATATATTTTTTGTATATTTATTTTCATACAAGTTTAAATTATTTTTGTGCATATATATTTAAATCTTTTCATACAAATACATTCTTTTCATGCTATTTTGTTTATTTATTTTGGCACGAATTTACATTATTTGATATGTATTTTGTATATATTTTTATACGTATTTACATAATTTCATATGTATTTTGTATATATATTTCTATAGAAATCTACTTTATTTTATGTGTATTCGTATATATATTTTGAAACAAATTTACATTGTTTTATGTGAATTTTTGAATATCTCTTTCAATACAAATTTACCTTACTGTATATGCATTTTGTATATTTATTTCAATACAAATTTAAATATTTTATGTGTATTTTGGTAAATATATTTTATAAAAATGCGATAATTTTGGGAATTTTGCATCTTTATTTTCATACAAATTTACATTATTTTATTGATATTCTGTGTATTTATTTTGATACGATTTTACATTATTCTATTTGTTTTTTGTATATATATTTTTTATACACATTTACATTGTTTAATGTGTATCTTGCATATATATTTTATACAAATTTACGTTATTTTAAGTGTATTTGTTTATATATTTTCATTCAAATTTACATTATTTGATGTGTATTTTGTATATGTATTTCAATACAAATTTACCTAATTTTATGTGTATTTTGTATATATCTTTTCAAACAAATTTAAATTATTTTTGTGTATTTTTATATATAGTTTTATACAAATTTAGGTTATTTTATGTACGCATTTACATTATTTAGTGTGTGTTTTGTATATATATTTTTTTGCAAATTTACTTTATTTTATGTGTATTTTTGTACATATATTTTTATAGAAATTTGCGTTATTTGTATATGTTTTCTCATACAAATTTACATTATTTTATTGCTATTTTGTTTATTTATTTTGATACGTATTACATGATTATATGTGTATTTTGTACATATTTTTTATACGTATTTACATTACTTAATGTGTATTTTGTTTATATATTTTTAAACAAATCTACGTTATTATATGTATTTGTATAAATATTTTGATACAGATTTACATTATTTTATGTATTTTATATGTACATTTCAATTCAAATTTAGCTTATTTTAACTGTATTTTGTATATATATTTTCATACAAATTTAATTACTTCTGTGTATTTTTGTATATAGTTTTATAAAAATTTACGATATTTTATGTGTATTTTGTATATTTATATTTTTACAAATACACATTCTTTTTTGTTTATTTATTTTAATACGATTTTTTTGTATTTTTTGTATTCATTTTTTTATACGTATTTACCTCATTTTATGTGTATTTTGTATATATTTTAATATAAATCTACGTTATTTTATGTGTATTCGTATATATATTTTGAAACAAATTTACATTGTTTTATATGTATTTTGCATATCTATTTAAATACAGATTTGCAAATTTACTTTATTTTACGTGCATTTTTGTACATATATTTTTTTAGAAATTTGCGTTATTTTATGTGTATTTGTATATGTTTTCTCATACAAATTTACATTATTTTATTGCTATTTTGTTTATTTATTTTGATACAAATGAAAATAGATATACAAAATATACATAAAATAAACTAAATTTGTATTGAAATATATATACAAAATACATAAAATTATGTAAATTTGTATCAAAATATTTTAAGAGATGCGCATAAAATAACGTAAATTTGTTTTAAAATATACAAAATAAACATTAAATAATGTAAATATGTATAAAAAAATATATACAAAACACAAATAGAATAATGTAAAATCGTGTCAAAATAAATACACAGAATATTAATAAAACAATGTAAATTTGTATGAAAATAAAGATGCAAAATACCCATTAAATAACGCATTTTTTATAAAAATATATATACCAAAATACACATGAAAAAACTAATTTGTATTAAAATAAATATACAAAATACACATACAATAAGGTAAATCTGTATTGAAATAGATATGCAAAATACATATAAAACAATGTAAATTTGTTTCAAAATATATATACGAATACACATAAAATAACGTAGATTTGTATAAAAATATATATACAAAATACACATAAAATGAAGTAAATACGTATAAGAAAATGTATACAAAATACATAAAATAATGTAAATTCGTATCAAAATAAATAAACAAAATACCAATAAAAGAATGTATTTGTATAAATATAAATATACAAAATACACATAAAATAACGTAAATTTGTATAAAACTATATACAAAAATACACCGAAGTATTTTAATTTGTATGAAAATAGATATACAAAATAAGGTAAATTCGTTTCAAATTCAATAAACAAAATTCAGATAAAAGAACGTATATTTGTAGAAAAAAATATATAGACAAAATACACAGTCTATAACGAAACATTGTATGAAAAGATATAAAAAAATAAACACAAATAATTTCAATTTGTATGAAAATAAATATACAAAATACACATGTATTTTGTATATATTTTCACACAAATTATTTACTTTGTGTATTTTGCATATAGTTTTATATAAATTTACGTTATTTTATTTACATTTTGTATATTTATATATATACAATACATTCTTTTATTAGTATTTTGTTTGTTTATTTTGATACGAGTTTACATTATTTTATGTGTATTTTGTATACCTTTTTCGTATGAAAATAGATATACAAATACAGATAAATAAGCTAAATTTGAATTGAAATGTATATGCAAAATACATAAAATAATATAGATTTGTATCAAAATATTTATAAAATACCCATAAAATAACGCATTTTTTTTTATAAAAATATATACCAAAATACACATCAAAAAATTAAATTTGTATTAAAATAAATATACAAAAAACACATACAATAAGGTAAATTTGTATTGAAATAGATATGCAAAATACTTATAAAACAATGTAAATTTGTTTCAAAATATATATACGAATACACATATAATAACGTAGATTTCTATAAAAATATATATACAAAATACACATAAAATGAAGTAAATACGTATAAAAAAATGTATACAAAATACACATAAAATAATGTAAATTCGTATCAAAATAAATAAACAAAATAGCAATAAAAGAATGTGTGTTTGTATAAATATAAATATACAAAATACACATAAAATAACGTAAATTTATATAAACCTATATACAAAAATACACAGAAGTAGTTAAATTTGTATGAAAATATATACAAAATACACACAAAATAAGCTAAATTTGACTTGAAATATATATACAAAATACATGAAATAAAGTAAATTTGGATCAAAATATTTATACAAATACTCATATAATAAGGTAAATTTGTATGAAAATATATAAACAAAAAACACATTAAATAATGTGAATACGTATAAAAAAAATATGTACAAAATACACATATAATCAGGTAATTCGTATCAAAATAAATAAACAAAATACCAATAAAATAATATAAATTTGTAATATGTAAACGTGTATGTTGCATATTTTTTCATTACAAATTTACCTTATTATATACGCATTTTGTATATTAATTTTAATATATGTGTATTTGAATATATATTTTGATACAAATTTACATTATTTTATGTATTTTCTATATTTATTTCAATTCAAATTTAGCTTATTTTATGTGTCTTTTGTATATCTATTTTCATACAAATTTAATTATTTTAGTTTATTTTTGTATATAGTTTTATACAATCTTACGTTATTTTATGTGTATTTTGTACAAGTAATCATTCTTTTATTGGCATTTAGTTTATTTATTTTGATGAATTTACATTCTTTTATGTATTTTGTATACATTTTCTTATACGTATTTACTTCATTTTATGTGTATTTTGTATATATATTTTTATAGAAATCTACGTAATTTTATGTGTATTCGTATATATATTTTGAAACAAATTTACATTGTTTTATGTGTATTTTGCATATCTATTTCAATACAAATTTACCTTATTGTATGTGCATTTTGTATATTTATTGCAATACAAATTTAAATATTTTATGTGTATTTTGGTATATATATTTTCATAAAAAATGCGTTGTTTTATGGGTATTTTGCATCTTTATTTTCATACAAATTTACATTATTTTATTAATATTCTGTGTATTTATTTTGATAATATTTTACATTATTCTATTTGTGTTTTGTATATATTTTTTTTATACATATTTACATTATTTAATGTGTATTTTCTATATATATATTTCATACACATCTACGTTATTTTAAGTGTATTTGTTTATATATTTTCATTGAAATTTACAATATTTTATGTGTATTTTGTATATCTATTTTCATACACTTTCTCTTATTGATATTTTGTTTATTTATTTTGATGCGAATTTACATTATTTAATGTGTATTGTGTATATATATTTGTATTCGTATTTACGTCATTTCATGTGTATTTTTTATATATATCTCTATAGAAATATACTTTATTTTATGTGTATTCGTATATATATTTTGAAATAAATATACATTGTTTTATGTGCATTTTGTATATTTTTTCAATACAAATTTCCCTTATTGTACGTGCATTTTGTAAATTAATTTTAATACAAATTTAATTATTCTATGTGTATTCTTGTATATGTATTTTTAAAAAAATAGGCTTTATTTTATGGGTATTTTGCATCTTTATCTTCATACAAAATTACACTATTTTATTGATATTCTGTGTATTTATTTTAATAGGAGTTTACATTATTCTATGTATATTTTGTATATCTATTTTATACAAATGTACGTTATTTTATGTGATTTTGTTTTCATTTCATACAAATTTACATTATTATATGTGTATTTTGTACATGTATTTAAATAAAAATTTAACTAATTATATGTGTATTTTGTATATCTATTTTCATACAAATTGAAATTTATTTTTTTGTTTTTTTGTATATATTTTTACTCAAATTTTCGTAATTTTATGTGTATTTTGTATATTTATTTTCCTACAAATATTCGTTCTTTTATCGGAATTTTGTTTATTTATTTTGATACGAGTTTTCATTTTTTAGGTGAATATGATATATATATTTTTATACTTATTTACATAATTTTATATGTATTTTGAATATATATTTCCATAGAAATTTACTCTATATGTATGTACAAAAAAACACAAAAATAATTTAAATTTGTATGAAAATAAATATACAAAATACACATACAATTAGGTAAATTTGTATTAAAATAAATATACAAAATATACTTAAGATAATGTAAATTTGAATGAAATTATATAAACAAATACACTTAAAATGACGTTAATTTGTATAAAATATATATAAAAAATACACATTAAATATGAAAATATGTATAAAAATTTAAATAAGTAAATTTCTATATATTCAAAATACATATAAAATTATGTAAATAAGTATAAAAATCAAAATAAATAAACAAAATTCCGATAAAAGAACGAATATTTGTAGGAAAATAAATATAGAATAAAAATATATACAAAACACAAATAGTATAATATAAAATCGTATCAAAATATATACACAGAATATTAATAAAATAATGTACATTTGTATGAAAACTAAGATGCAAAATACCTAAAAAATAAAATTATATATACCAAAATACACATAAAATATTTGAATTTGTATTAAAATAAATATATAAAATGCACATACAAAAAAGTAAATTTGTATTGAAATAGATATGCAAAAAACATATAAAACAATGAAAATTTGTTTCAAAATATATATACGAATAGACATAAAATAACGTAGATTTCTATAAATATATATATACAAAATACAAATAAAATTAAGTAAATACGAAACAAAAATGTATACAAAATACACATAAAATAATGTAAATTCGTATAAATATAAATAAACAAAATACCAATAAGAGAATGTGTATTTGTATAAATATAAATATACAAAATGCACATAAAATAGCGTAAATCTGTATAAAACTATATACAAAAATACACAGAAGTAATTAAATCTGCATGAAAATAGATATACAAAATACACACAAAATAAGCTAAATTTGAATTCAAATATATATACAAAATACATAAAATAAAGTAAATTCGTTTCAAAATATTTTTAACAAATACACATATAATAACGTAAATTTGTAAAAAAATATATATAAACAAAATACACATTAAGTAATGTAAATACGTATAAAAAATATTTACAAATACACCAATAATCAAGTCATTCGTATCAAAATAAATAAACAAAAACTTATTAAATAATGTAAATTTGTATGAGAAAACATATACCAAATACACATAAAATAACGTTTTAAGTTTATATATAACTATATGTACAAAAATGAACAAAAAATTAGTTTGCATAAAAAAATATATACAAAACACACATTAGATAATGTAAATGAGTATAAAAATATGTATACAAAATATCTATGAAATAATCTAAATTCGTATCGAGTTAAATTAAGAAAATAACAATAAAATAATGTAATTTTGGATGAAAATATATATAGAAAACACATAAAATAACCTAAATACAAATACAAATATACACATTAAATAATTTAAAATTGAATGAAATAAATATACAAAATAAACATAAAATAAGGTAAATTTGTAATAAAATATATGTAAGAATACACATAAAATAATATAAATTTGTATGAAAATATATATACAAATACACATAAAATAACATGAATTTGTATAAAATGTTTCAAAATATATACGAATACACAATAAAATAACGTAAATTTTATGAAAATGTATATATAAAATACACATAAAATAGTTTAAATACGTAGAAAATATATATAAAATACACATAAAATAATGTAAATTGTAAAAATTAAATACACAAAATTCCAATAAAAGAATGTATATTTGTAGGAAAATCTATATACAAAAAACTAATAAAATAACTAAAATTTGTATAAAAATATATATAAAATACACAAAAATAATTTAAATTTGTTTGAAAATAGATATGCAAAATACACATAAAGTTAGGCAAATTTGTATTGAAATACATATACAAAACTCACATAAAATAATGTAAATTTATATATATATATATATATATATATATATATATATATATATATATATATATATATATATATATATATATATATATATATATATATATATATAAATATATATATATATATATATATATATATATATACAAAATATACATTAAATATTTTAAATATGTATAAAAATATATATTATATTATATATATTTTTATATATATTTGCGTTATTTATGTGTATTTTGTATATGTTTTCTCATAGAAATTTACATTATTTTATTGGTATTTTGTCTATTTATTTTGATACGTATTACATGATTATTTGTGTATTTTTTACATTTTTTATACGTATTTACATTATTTAATGTGTATTTTGTTTATATATTTTTATACAAATTTACGTTATTATATGTGTATTTGTATAGGTATTTTGATACAAATTTACATTATTTTATGTATTTTGTATATATATTTCAATTAAAATTTAGCTTATTTTATGTGTATTTTGTATATCTATTTATTTTGATACAAAATCAAATATTTTATGTTTTTTCGTATATATATTTTTATAAAAAATGCGTTATTTTATGGGTATTTTGCATCTTAATTTTCATACAAATTTACATTATTTTATTAATATTTTCTGTATTTATTTTGATACGATTTTACATTATTTTATTTGTGTTTTGTATATATTTTTTTATACATATTTACATTATTTAATGTGTTTTTTGTATATATATTTGATACAAATTTACGTTATTTTAAGTCTATGTTTATATATTTTCATTCAAATTTACATTATTTTATGTGTATTTTGTATATGTATTTCAATACAAATTTACCTAATTTTATGTTTTTTGTATATTTATTTTCATACAAGTTTAAATTATTTTTGTTTATTTTTGTATATAGTTTTATACAAATTTAGGTTATTTTATGTGTATTTTGTATATCTATTTTCACAAATACACATTCTTTTCATGATATTTTTTTATTTATTTTGACACGAATTAACATTATTTAATGTGTATTTTATATATTTTTATACGTATTTACATTATTTCAAGTGTATTTTGTATATATATTTCTATAGAAATCTACGTTATTTTATGAGTATTCGTATATATATTTTGAAACAAATTTACATTGTTTTATGTGTATTTTGCATATTTTTTCAATACAAATTTACATTATTGTATGTGCATTTTGTATATTAATTTTAATACAAATTTGATTAATCTATGTGTATTTTTGTGTATGTATTTTATAAAAATATGCTTTATTTTATGGGTATTTTGCATCTTTATTTTCATACAAATTTACATTATTTTATTGATATTCTGTGTATTTATTTGGTATGATTTTACATTATTCTATGTGTATTTTGTATATATATTTTATATAAAATGTATTTGTTTTCATTTCATACAAATCTACATTATTTTATGTGTTTTTTGTACATGTATTTAAATACAAATTTAACTAGTTATATGTGTATTTTGTATATCTATTTTGTATGTATATTTTCATAGAAATTTACTCTATTTTATGAGTATTCGTATATATTTTGATACAAATTTACATTATTGATGTGTATTTTGCATATCTATTTCAATATAAATTTTCTTTTATTGTACGTGCATTTTGTATATTTATTTTAATACAAATTTAATTATTTTATATGTATTTTGTATATATATTTTTATGCAAATATGCTTTATTTTATGGATATTTTGCAGCTTTATTTTCATACAAATTTACATTATTTTATTGATATTCTCTTTATTTATTTTGATACGATTTAACATTATTCTATGTGTATTTTGTATATATTTTTCTACATATTTACATTATTTAAGGTTTATTTTGTATATTTATTTTATCCAAATTTACATTATTTTATGTGTATTTGTTTATATATTTTATACAAATTTACATTATTTTTTGTATTTTGTATATACATTTTCATAAAAAATTACGTTATTTTATTGTGTGTATTCGTATATATTTTGATACAAATTTTATACAAATTCATGTTATTTAATGTGTATTTGTATATATATTTTCATACAAATTTATATTATTTTATGTGTATTTTTCATATATTTCATTACAAATTTACCTTATTTTATGTTTATTTTGTATATTTATTTCATTCAATTTTAAATTATTTTATGTGTATATTTGTATTTTAATTTAGGTTATTTTATGTATTTTGTATATATATTTTCATCCAAAATTACATTATTATATTGGTATTTTCTTAATTTAATTCGATACGAATTTAGATTATTTCATAGGTATTTTGTATACATATTTTTATACTCATTTACATTATCTAATGTGTGTTTTGTATATATATTTTTATGCAAACTTATTTTATGTTCAGTTTTTTACATATATTTTTATAGAAATTTGCGTTATTTTATGTATATAGTTTTATATAAATTTACGTTATTTTATGTGCATTTTGTATATTTATATTTATACAAATACACATTCTTTTATTGCTATATTGTTTATTTATATTTATACGAATTTACATTATTTTATGTGTATTTTGTATACATTTTTATACGCATTTACTTAATTTTATGTGTATTTTGTATATGTATTTTTATAGAAATCTACGTTATTTTATGTGTATTCGCATATATATTTTGAGACAAATTTACATTATTTTATATGTATTTTGCATATCTATTTCAATACAAAACTACCTTATTGTATGTGCATTTTGTATATTTATTTTGATACAAATTCAAATATTTTATGTGTATTTTGGTATTTTATTTTATAGGTATTTTGCATCTTAATTTTCATACAAATTTACATTATTTTATTAATATTCTGTGTATATATTTTCATACGATTTTACATTATTCTATTTGTGTTTTGTATATATTTTTTTATACATATTTACATTATTTAATGTGTATTTTGTATATATATTTCATACAAATTTACGTTATTATATGTGTATTTGTTTATATATTTTCTTTCAAATTTACATTATTTTATGTGTATTTTGTATATGTATTTCAATAGAAATTAACCTAATTTTATGTGTATTTTGTATATTTCTTTTCATACAAATTTAAATTATTTTGTGTATTTTGTATAGTTTTTATACAAATTTAGGTTATTTTATGTACGCATTTACATTATTTAATGTGTGTTTTGTATATATATTTATCCAAAGTTAATTTATTTTACGTTCATTTTGGACATATATTTTATAGAAATTAGCGTTGTTTTATATGTATTTGTATATGTTTTCTCATACAAATTTACATTATTTTATTGCTATTTTGTTTATTTAGTTTGATACGAATTACATGATTATATGTGTATTTTGTACATATTTTTATACGTATTTACATTACTTAATGTGTATTTTGTTTATATATTTTTAAACAAATTTACGTTATTATATGTATTTTAAAAATATTTTGATACAAATTTACATTATTTTATGTATTTTGTATATACATTTCAATTCAAATTTAGCTTATTTTATCTGTATTTTGTATATCTATTTTCATACGAATTTAATTACTTCTGTGTATTTTTGTATATAGTTTTATACAAATTTACGTTATTTTTGTATATTTATATTTATACAAATACACATTCTTTTATTGGTATTTTGTTTATTTATTTTGATACGAATTTACATTATTTTATGTGTATTTTGTATACATTTTTTTATACGTATTTACTTCATTTTACGTGTATTTTGTATATATATTTTTATACAAATCTACGTTATTTTATGTGTATTCGTATATATATTTTGAAACAAATTTACATTGTTTTATATGTATTTTGCATATCTATTTCAATACAGATTTACCTTATTGTATGTGTATTTTGTATATTTATTTTAATACAAATAAATTTTTTATGTGTATTTTGGTATATATATTTTTAAAAAATGCGTTATTTTATGGGTATTTGGTTTCTTATTTTCATACAAATTTACATTATTTTATTAATATTCTGTGTATTTATTTTGATACGATTTTAGCTTCTTCTATTTGTGTTTTGTATTTATTTTTTATACATATTTACATTATTTTAAGTGTATTTGTTTATGTATTTTCATTCAAATTTACAGTATTTTATGTGTATTTTGTATATGTATTTCAATACAAATTTTCATAATTTTATGTGTATTTTGTATATTGACATTTTATTTTTATTTATTTTGACGAATTTACATTATTTTATGTGTATTTTGTATATATATTTTTATACGTATTTACATCCTTTCATATGTATTTTGTATATTTATAAAAAATGCGTTATTTTATGGGTATTTTGCATCTTTATTTTCATACAAATTTACATTATTTTATTTACATTCTGTGTATTTACTATGATACGATTTTACATTATTGTATTTGTGTTTTGTATATATATTTTTTATACATATTTACATTATTTAATGAGTATTTTTATATATATTTTATACAAATTTATGTTAATTTAAGTGTATTTGTTTATATATTTTCATTCAAATTTACATTATTTATGTGTATTTTGTATATGTATTTTTTTACAAATTTACCTAATTTTATGTGTATTTTGTATATTTATTTTCATACAAATTTAACTTATTTTGTGTATATTTATATATAGTTTTATACAAATTTACGTTATTTTATGTGTATTTTGTATATGTATTTTCATACAAATACACATTCTTTTATTAATATTTTAATTATGTATTTTGACACGAATTTACATTATTTAATGTGTATTTTGTATATATATTTTATACGTATTTACAACATTTCATGTATATTTTGTATATATATTTATAGAAATCTACGTTATTTTATGTATTCGTATATATATTTTGAAACAAATCTACATTATTTTATGTGTATTTTGTATATATATTTCATTATAAATTTGTTTTATTTTAAGTTTATTTATATCTATTTTCATTCAAATTCAAATCATTTTATGTGTATATATTCATTTGTATTTACTTTATTTTATGTATATTTTCTATATATATTTTCATTCAAAATTACATTATTTTATCGGTATTTGTTCATTTATTTAGATACGAATTTAGATTATTTCATGTGTATTTTCTATACATATACATATAGAGTAAATTTCTATGAAAATATATATTCAAAATACATATAAAATTATGTAAATAAGTATAAAAATATATATCAAATACACCTAAAAAAAAAAAAATCGTATCAAAATAAATAAATAAAATTCCGATAAAAGAACGTATATTTGTAGGAAAATAAATATACAAAATACACATAAAATTACGAAAATTTGAATAAAAATATATACAAAATACACAAAATTAATTTCAATTTGTATGAAAATAGATATACAAAATACACATATAATTAGTTAAATTTGTATTTAAATACATGTACAAAATTAACATAAAATAATGTAAATTTGTATGAAATGAAAACAAATTCACATAAAATAACGTACATTGGTATAAAATAGATATACAAAATATACATAGAATAATGTAAAATCGTATCAAAATAAATACACAGAATATCAATAAAATAATGTAATTTTGTATGAAAATAAAGATGCAAAATACCCATAAAATAAAGCATATTTTATAAAAATACATATAAAAATACACATAGAATAGCTAAATTTGTATTAAAATTAATATACAAAATGCACGTACAATAAGGTAAATTTGTATTGAAAAAATATGCAAAATGCACATAAAACAATGTATATTTGTTTCAAAATATATATACGAATACACATAAAATAACGTATATTTCTATAGAAATATATATACAAAATACACATGAAATGACGTAAATACGTATAAAAATATATATACACAATACACATTAAATAATGTAAATTCGCATCAAAATAAATAAACAAAATATCAATAAAAGAATGTGTATTTGTATGAAAATAGATATACAAAATACACATAAAATATTGTAAAT
This sequence comes from Eriocheir sinensis, assembly GCF_024679095.1. Taxonomy (NCBI): domain Eukaryota; kingdom Metazoa; phylum Arthropoda; class Malacostraca; order Decapoda; family Varunidae; genus Eriocheir; species Eriocheir sinensis. The sequence continues at coordinate 51,016 of NW_026111295.1, read as the reverse complement.
TTGAATAAAACTCTATACAAAAATACACAAAAAATAATTTAAATTTGTATAAAATATATATACAAAATACACATGAAATTAGGTAAATTTCTATTGAAATACATATACAAAATACACATAAAATAATGTAAATTTGAATAAAAATATATAAACAAATACACTTAAAATAACGAAAATTTGTATGAAATATATATAGAAAATACACATTAAATAATGTAAATATGTATAAAAAAATATATACAAAACACAAATAGAATAATGTAAAATAGTATCAAAATAAATACACAGAATATTAATAAAATAATGTAAATTTGTATGAAAATAAAGATGCAAAATACCCATAAAACAACGCATTTTTATGAAAATATATATACCAAAATGCACATAAAATATTTAAATTTGTATTACAATAAATATACAAAATGCACATACAATAAGGTAAATTTGTATTGAAATAGATATGCAAAATACATATAAAACAATGTAAATTTGTTTCAAAATATACATACGAATACACATAAAATAACGTAGAATTCTATAAAATATATATACAAAATGAAGTAAATACGTATAAGAAAATGTATACAAAATACACATAAAATAATGTAAATTCGTATCAAAATAAATAAACTAAATGCCAATAAAAGAATGTTTACTTGTATAAATATAAATATACAAAATACACATAAAATAACGTAAAATTGTATAAAACTATATACAAAAATAAACAAAAATAATTAAATTTGTATGAAAATAGATATACAAAAGACACATAAAATAAGCTAAATTTGAATTGAAATAAATATAGAAAATACATAAAATAATGTAAATTTGTATCAAAATATATATTCAAATACACATATAATAACGTAAATTTGTATAAAAATATATAAACAAAATACACATTAAATAATGTAAATACGTATAAAAGATATGTACGTAATGTAAAATCTTATATAAATAAAGATGCAAATTACCCATAAAATATCTTATATTTAAAAAAAAATATATACAAAAATACACATAAAATAATTAAATTTGTATTAAAATAAATATACAAAATACACATACAATAAGGTAGATTTTTATTGAAATAGATATGCAAAAACACATAAAATAATGAAATTTTTTATCAAAATATATACGAATACACACAATAAAATTACGTAAATTTTTATGAAAATATATATACAAAATACACATAAAATAATGTAAATACATAGAAAAATATATATACAAAATACACATAAAATAATGTAAATTCGTATCAAAATAAATAAACAAAATTTCCTCTAAAAGAATGTATATGTGTAGGAAAATATATATACAAAATACAAATAAAATAAAAATTTGTATAAAAATAATACAAAAATACACAAAAATAATTTAAATTTGTTTGAAAATAGATATGCAAAATACAAATGAAATTAGGCAAATTTTTATTGAAATACATATACAAAATACACATAAAATAATGTAAATTTGTATGAAAATATATAAACAAATACACATAAGATAACGTAAATTTCCATAAAATATATGTACAAAATATACATTAAATAATGTAAATATGTCTAAAAATATATATATACAAAATACACAGAATAACGTAAAATCGTATCAAAATAAATAAACAGACAATCAATAAAATAATGTAAATTTGTATGAAAATAAAGATGCAAAATACCCATATAATAACGCATATTTGTTTAAAAATATATATACAAAAATACACATAAAATAATTAAATTTGCATCAAAATAAATATACAAAAGGCACATACAATAAAGAAAATGTGTATTGAAATAGATATGCCAAATACACATAAATAATGTAAATTTGTATCAAAATATATATACGAATACACATAAAATAGAGTAAATTTCTATGAAAATATATATTCAAAATACATATAAAATTATGTAAATAAGTATAAAAATATATATATCAAATACACCTAAAATAATGAAAACTCGTATCAAAATAAATAAACAAAATTCCGATAAAAGAACGTATATTTGTAGGAAAATAAATATACAAAATTCACATAAAATTACGAAAATTTGAATAAAAAAATATACTAAAATACACAAAATTAATTTCAATTTGTATGAAAATAGATATACATAATACACATATAATTAGTTAAATTTGTATTTAAATACATGTACAAAATACACATAAAATAATGTAAATTTGTATGAAATGAAAACAAATTCACATAAAATAACGTTCATTTGTATGAAATATATATACAAAATATACATAGAATAATGTAAAATCGTATCAAAATAAATACACAGAATATCAATAAAATAATGTAAATTTGTATGAAAATAAAGATGCAAAATACCCATAAAATAAAGCATTTTTTTTTTAAATAAATATACAAAAATACATATAAAATAATTAAATTTGTATTAAAATTAATATACAAAATGCACGTACAATAAGGTAAATTTATATTGAAAAAATATGCAAAATGCACATAAAACAATGTATATTTGTTTCAAAATATATATACGAATACACATAAAATAAAGTATATTTCTTTAGAAATATTTATACATAATACACATGAAATGACGTTAATACGTATAAAATATATATACACAACACACATTAAATAATGTGAGCTTGCGTCAAAATAAATAAACAAAATATCAATAAAAAATGTGTATTTGTATGAAAATAGATATACAAAATACACATAAAATATTTTAAATTTATATAAAACTCTTTTTATAAAAATATATATACCAAAATAATGAAAATTTTAAATTTGTATTACAATAAATATACAAAATGCACATACAATAAGGTAGATTTATATTGAAATAGATATGCTAAATACATATAAAACAATGTAAATTTGCTTCAAAATATATATACCAATACACATAAAATAACGTAGATTACTATAAAAATATATATACAAAATACACATTAAATGAAGTAAATACGTATAAGAAAATGTATACAAAGTACACATAAAATAATTAAATTTGTATTAAAATAAATATACAAAATACATAATACAATAAGGTAAATCTATATTGAAATAGATATGCAAAATAAACATAAAATAATGTAAATTTGTATCAAATCATATACGAATACACACAATAAAATAACGTAAATTTTATGAAAATGTATATAAAAAATACACATAAAATAATGTAAATACGTAGAAAAATATATACAAAATACACATAAAATTATGTAAATTCTTATGAAAATAAATGAACAAAATTCCACTAAAAGAATGTATATTTGTAGGAAAATATAAATACAAAATACAAATAAAATAACTAAAATTTGTATAAAAATATATAAAAAATACATAAAAATAATTTAAATTTGTTTGAAAATAGATATGCAAAATACACATAAAATTAGGCAAATCTGTATTGAAATACATATACAAATTACACATAAAATATTGTAAATTTGTATGAAAATATATAAACAAATACACATAAAATAGCGTAAATTTATATAAAATATATATACAAAATATACATTAAATAATGTAAATGTGTATAAAAATATATATACAAAATACACATAGAATAATGTAAAATCGTATCAAAATAAATAAACAGAATATCAATAAAATAATGTAAATTTGTATGAAAATAAAGATGCAAAATACCTAAATAATAACGCATATTTTTACAAAAATACACATAAAATAATTAAATTTGTATTAAAATAAATATACAAAATACATATACAATATGGTAAATTTGTATTGAAATAGATATGCAAAATAAACATAAATAATGTAAATTTGTATCAAAATATATATACGAATACCCATAAAATAGAGTAAATTTCTATGAAAATATATATTCAAAACACAAATAAAATGATATAAATAAATAAACAAAATTACGATAAAAGATGCAAGATACACATTAAATAATGTAAATATTTAAAATAAAATATATACAAAAAACAAATAGAATAATGTGAAATCGTATCAAAATAAATACACCGAATATTAATAAAATAATGTAAATTTGTATGAAAATAAAGATGCAATATTCCCATCAAATAGCGCATTTCTTATAAAAATATATATACCAAAATACACATAAAATATTTAAATTTGTATTGAAATAAATATACAAAATGCACATACAATAAGGTAAATTTGTATTGAAAGAGATATGCAAAAATACATATAAAACAATGTAAATTTTTTTCAAAATATATATACGAATACACATAAAATAACGTAGATTTCTATAAAAATATATATACAAAATAAACATAAAATTAAGTAAATAAGTATAAAAATAGATATACAAAATACACATATAATAATGTAAAATTGTTTAAAAAAAAACAGAATATAAATAAAATAATGTAAATTTGTATGAAAATAAACATGCAAAATACCCATAAAATAAAGCATATTTTTATAAAAATACATATACAAAAATACACATAGCATAATTAAATTTGTATTAAAATTAATATACAAAATGCATATACAATAAGGTAAATTTGTATTGAAAAAATATGCAAAATACACATAAAACAGTGTAAATTTATTTCAAAATCTATATATATATATATATATATCTATGTATATATATATATATATATATATATATATATATATATATATATATATATATATATATATATATATATATATATATATATATATATATATATATATATATATATATATATATATATATATATATATATATATATATATATATATATATATATATATATATATATATATATATATATAAAATACACATTAAATAATGTAAATTCGTCAAAGTAAATAAACAAAATATCAATAAAAGAATGTGTATTTGTATGAAAATAGATATACAATATACACATAAAATCACCTAAATTTGTATAAAACTATATACAAAAATACACAAAAATAATTTTAATTTGTATGAAAATAAATATACAAAATACACATAAAATTAGGTAAATTTGTATTGAAATACATTTACAAAATACACATAAAATAATGTAAATTTGAATGAAAATATATAAACAAATACACTTAAAATAACGTAAATTTGTATAAAATATATATAAAAATACACATTAAATAATGTAAATATGTATAAAAGAATATATACAAAACACAAATAGAATAATATAAAATCGTATCAAAATAAATACACAGAATATTAATAAAATAATGTAAATTTGTATGAAAATTAAGATGCAAAATACCCATAAAATAACGCATTTTTATAAAAATATTTATACCAAGACACACATAAAATATTTGAATTTGTATTAAAATAAATATACAAAATGCACATACAATAAGGTAAATTTGTATTGAAATAGATATGCAAAATACATATAAAACCATGTAAATTTTTTAAAAAATATATATACGAATACACATAAAATAACGTAGATTTCTATGAAAATAAATATACAAAATACACATAAAATGAAGTAAATACGTATAAAAAAGGTATACAAAATACACATAAAATAATGTAATATTGTATCAAAATAAATAAACAAATTAGTAATAAAAGAATGTGTATATATATATAAAATTACAAATACAAATAAATAACGTAAATTTATATAAACTATATGCAAAATACACAAAAGTAATTAAATTTGTGAAAATAGATATACAAAATACATGTGTATTTTGTATATTTATTTTCATACAAATTGAAATTATTTTGTTTATTTTTATATATTTTCATACAAATTTTCGTTATTTAATGTGTATTTTGTATATTTATTTTTCTACAAATATACGTTCTTTTATCTGAATTTTGTTTATTGAATTTGAAACGAATTTACTTATTTTATTATTTTGTATATCTATTTTCATACAAATTAAAATACTTCTGTATTTTTGTATATAGTTTTATGTAAATTTACGTTATTTTATGTGTATATTTTATATTTATATTAATACAAATACACATACTTTTATTGGTATTTTGTATATTTATTTAGATACGAATTTACATTATTTTATGTGTATTTTGTATACATTTTTTATACGTATTTACTTCATTTTATGTGTATTTTGTATATATATTTTATAGAAATCTACGTTATTTTATGTGTATTCGTATATATTTTGAAACAAATTTACATTGTTTTATATGTATTTTGCATATCTATTTCAATACAAATTTACCTTATTGTATGTGTTTTTTGTATATTTATTTTAATACAAATTTAATTTTTTGATGTGTATTTTGGTATATATATTTTTATAAATAAAAAATGCGTTATTTTATGGGTATTTTTATAAATATTTTGATACAAATCACATTATTTTATGTATTTTGTATACATTTCAATTCAAATTTAGCTTATTTTATCTGTATTTTGTATATATTTTCACGAATTTCATTACGGTTGTGTATTTTGTATATAGTTTTATACAAATTTACGTTATTTTATGTGTATTTTGTATATTTATATTTATACAAATACACATTCTTTTATTGGTATTTTGTTTATTTATTTTGATACGAATTTACATTATTTTATGTGTATTTTGTATACATTTTATTTACGTATTTACTTATATTTATGTGTATTTTGTATATATATTTTTATACAAACCTACGTTATTTTATGTGTATTCGTATATATATTTTGAAACAAATTTACATTGCTTTATATGTATTTTGCATATCTATTTCAATACAGATGTGTATTTTTCAATGCAGATTGTATGTGTATTTTGTATATTTATTTTAATACAAATTAATTTTTTCATGTGTATTTTGGTATACTATATATTTTTTTTAAAAAAATGCGTTATTTAATGGGTATTTTGCATCTTTATTTTCATACAAATTTACATTGTTTTATTAATATTCTGTGTATTTATTTTGATACGATTTTACATTATTCTATTTGTGTTTTGTATATATTTTTTTATACATATTTACATTATTTAATGTGTATTTTGTATATTTTAAAACAAATTTACGTTATTTTATGCGCATCTGTTAAAATATTTAGATACAAATTTACATTATTTTATGTATATTTTGTATATCTATTTTCATTTGTATCAAAATAAATAAACAAAATAGCAATAAAATAATGTAAATTTGTATGAGAAAACATATACAAATACACATAAAATAACGCAAATTTCTAAAAAAAATATATGTACAAAAATGCACATAAAATAAAGTAAATTTGCAAATTTGTATTGAAATAGATATGCAAAATACATATAAAACAATGTAAATTTGTTTCAAAATATATATACGAATACACATAAAATAACGTAGATTTCTATAAAAATATATACAAAATACACATAAAATGAAGTAAATACGTATAAAAAAATGAATACAAAAAATACATAAAAATCGTATCAAAATAAATAAACAAAATACCAGTAAAAGAATGTGTATTTGTAAAAATATAAATATACAAAATACACATAAAATATCGTAAATTTGTATAAAACTATATACAAAATACACAGAAGTAATTAAATTTGTATGAAAATATATATACAAAATACAGCTAAAATAAGCTAAATTTGAATTGAAATGTACATACAAAATACATAAAATAATGTAAATCTGTATCAAAATATTTATACAAATACATATAATAACGTAGATTTGTTTAAAAAATATATAAACAAAATACACATTAAGTAATGTAAATACGTATAAAAAATATGTACAAAATACACATATAATCATGTAATTCGTATCAAAATAAATAAACAAAATAGCAATAAAATAATGTAAATTTGTATGAGAAAACATATACAAATAACGCAAATTTATATAAAAATATATGTAAAAAAATGCACATAAAATAAAGTAAATTTGCGAAAAATATATATACAAAACACACACTAAATAATGTAAATGCGTACATAAAATAACCTAAATTTGTATAAAACTATATACAAAAATACACAAAAATAATTTAAATTTGTTTGAAAAGAAATATACAAAATACACATAAAATTAGGTAAATTTGTATTGAAATACATATACAAAATACACATCAAATAATGTAAATTTGAATGAAAATATATAAACAAATACACTTAAAATAACGTAAATTTGTATAAAATATATATGCAAGATACACATTAAATAATGTAAATGTGTATAAAAAATATATACAAAAAACAAATAGAATAATGTAAAATCGTATCAAAATAAATACACAGAATATCAATAAAATAATGTAAATTTGTATGAAAATAAAGATGCAAAATTAATAAAAATTATCGTATTTTTATAAAAATATATATACCAAAATACACATAAAATATTTAAATTTGTATTGAAATAAATATACAAAATGCATATACAGGAAGGTAAATTTGTATTGAAAGAGATATTCAAAATACATATAAAACAATGTAAATTTCTTTAAAAATATATATACGAATACACATAAAATAAAGTAGATTTCTATGGAAATATATATACAAAATACATATGAAATTATGTAAATACGTATAAAAATATATATACAAAATACATATTAAATAATGTAAATTCGTGACAAAATAAATAAACAAAATATCATGAAAAGAATGTGTATTTGTATAAAAATAGATAATAGATAATAAATTTGTATAAAATATATATTCAAGATACATTAAATAATGTAAATATGTATAAAAAAAGTATATACAAAAAACAAATAGAATAATGTAACATCGTATCAAAATAAATACACCGAATATTAATAAAATAATGTAAATTTGTATGAAAATAAAGATGCAAAATTCTATAAAATAGCGAATTTCTTATAAAATATATATACCAAAATACATAAAATATTTAAATTTGTATTGAAATATTTATACAAAATGCACATACAATAAGGTAAATTTGTATTGAAAGAGGTATGCAAACATACATATAAAGCAATGTAAATTTGTTTCAAAATATATATACGAATACACATAAAATAACGTAGATTTCTATAAAAATATATATACAAAATACACATAAAATTAAGTAAATACGTATAAAAAAAAGTATACAAAATACACATAAAATAATGCAAATTCGAATTAAAATAAATAGACAAAAAAAAATAATAAAAGAATGTGTATTTGGATAAATATAAATATTCAAAATACACATACAAAATAAACATAAAATAAGGTAAATTTGTAATAAAATATATATACAAAATACACATAAAATAATGTAAATTTATTTGAAAATATATATACAGAATACACATAAAATAATGTAAATTTGTATAAAATATATATACAAAATAAATATTAAATAATGTAAAAGTATAAAAATATATATATATATATATATATATATATATATATATATATGTATATATATATATATATATATATATATATATATATATATATATATATATATATATATATATACAAAATACATATAAAATAACGTAAATTTGTATCAATATAAATCAACAAAATACTAATAAAATAATGTAAATTTGAAATAATAAATTTACAAAATACAAATAAAATAACTAAAATTTGTATTAAAATATATACAAAAATACATAAAATAATTTAAATTTGTATGAAAATAAATATACAAAATACATAAAATAGGTAAATTTCTTGAAATGTATATACAAAATACATTAAATATTGTAAATTTGTATCAAAATATATAAACAAATACACATAAATAACGTAAATTTGTATAAAAATATATACAAATACACATAGAATAATGTAAATACGTATCAAAATAAATGAGCAGAATATCAATAAAATAATGTAAATTTGTATGAAAATAAAGATGCAAAATACCCAAAAATAAAGCATATGTTTATAAAAATACAGATACACAAATACACATAAAATAATTAAATTTGTATTAAAATTAATATACAAAATGTATATAATAAGGTAAATTTGTATACAAAATACATACAAAATAAACATAAAATAAGGTAGATTTGTAATAAAATATATGTACAAAAATAATATAAAATAATGTAAATTTATTAGAAAATATATATACAAATACACATAAAATAATATGAATTTGTATAAAAAATATATATTCAAAATAAATATTAAATAATGTAAAAGGTATAAAAATATATATACAAAGTATATATAAAATAATGTAAAATTGTATCAATATAAATCAACAAAACACCAATAAAATAATATATATTTGAATGAAAATAAATTTACAAAATACACATAACATAACTAAAATTTGTATTAAAATATATACAAAATACATAGAATAATTTGAGTTTGTATGAAATAGATATACAAATACACATAAAACTAGGTAATTTCTTTGAATGTATATACAAAATACCCATAAATATTGTAAATTTGTGTCAAAATATATAAAACAAATACACATAAATAACGTAAATTTGTATGAAAAAATATATACAAATACACATAGAATAATGTCAATTCGTATCAAATGAATGAGCAGAATATCAATAAAATAATGTAAATTTGTATGAAAATAAAGATGCAAAATACCCAAAATAAAGCATATGTTTATAAAATACAGATACAAAAATACATATCGAATAATTAAATTTGTATTAAAATTAATATACAAAATGTATATAATAAGGTAAATTTGTATTGAAAAATATGCAACATACACGTTTACTCATACAAATTTATATTATTTTTGGTATTTTGTTTATTTATTTTTATACGAATTACATGATTATATGTGTATTTTGTACATTTTTATACGTATTTACATTATTTAATGTGTATTTTTATATATTTTCATACAAATTTACGTTATTATATGTGTATTTGTATAAATATTTTGATACAAATTTACTTTTATTTCATGTATTTTGTATATATATTCAATTCAAATTTAGCTGATTTTGTGTGTATTTTGTATATATTTTCATACAAATTTAATTACTTCTGTGTATTTATGTATATAGTTTAATATAAATTTACGCTAGTTTATGTGTATTTTGTATATTTATATTTATACAACACACATTCTTTTTATTGGTATTTTGTTTATTTATTTTGATACGAATTTACATTATTTTATGTGTATTTTGTATACATTTTTTTATATAATGTATTTACTTCATTTTATGTGTATTTTGTTTATATATATTTTATAGAAATTCACGTTATTTTATGTGTATCTGTATATATATTTGAAAACAAATTTACATTGTTTTATATGTATTTTGTATATCTATTTCAATACAAATTTTATTGTATGTGTTTTTGTATATTTATTTTAATACAAATTTAATTTTGATGTGTATTTTGGTATATATATTTTATAAAAAAAAATGTTATTTTATGTATTTTGCTTCTTTATTTTCATACAAATTTACATTATTTTATTAATATTCTGTGTATTTATTTTGATACGATTTTACATTATTCTATTTGTGTTTTGTATATATCTTTTTATACAATTTACGTTATTTTAAGTGTATTTGATAAGGTATTTTCATTCAAATTTACATTATTTTATGTATTTTGTGTATGTATTTCAACACAAATTTATTTAATTTTATGTGTATTTGTATATTTATTTTCACAAATTTAAAATATTTTGTGTATTTTGTATATAGTTTGATTACAAATTTAGGTTATTTTATGTGTAGTTTGTATATCTATTTTCATACAAATACACATTCTTATATTGATATTCTGTTTATTTATTTTGACGCGAATTTACATAATTTAATGTGTAATTTGTATATATATTTTTATACGTATTTACATCATTTCATGTGTATTTTGTATAGTTTTAAACAAATTTATATTTAATGTGTATTTTGTATATATATATTTATACAACACATTCTCTTTATTGGTATTTTGTTTATTTATTTTGATACTCTATTATTTTATGTGTATTTTACATACACATTTTTATACGTATTTACTAATTTTATGTGCATTTTGTATATATATTTTATAGAAATTCACCTTATTTCATGTGTATTCGTATATATATTTTGAAAGAAATTTACATTGTTTATATGTATTTTGCATATCTATTTTTGTGTATTCTGTATTTATTTTGTTATACATAGAATAATGTAAAATCGTATCAAAATAAGTACACAGAATATCAATAAAATAATTTAAATTTGTATGAAAATAAAGATGCAAATACCCATAAGATAGAGCATATTTTATTTAAAATACATATACAAAAATACACATAGAATAATTAAATTTGTATTAAAATTAATATACAAAATGCACACATACAATAAGGATGACTTAAATACGTATAAAATATATATACACAATACACATTAAATAATGTAAATTCGCATCAAAATAAATAAACAAAATATCAATAAAGGAATGTATTTGTATGAAAATAGATATACAAAATACATATAAAATATTGTAAATTTGTATAAAACTCTATTAAAAAATACACAAAAATAATTTAAATTTGTATAAAATATATACAAAAATACACATAAAACTAGTTAAATTTCTATTGAAATACATATACAAAATACACATAAAATAATGTAAATTTGAATGAAAAATATATAAACAAATACACTTAAAATAACGTAAATTTGTATGAAATATATATAGAAATACAATTAAATAATGTAAATATGTATAAAAAAAATATAAAAACACAATTAGAATAATGTAAAATAGTATCAAAATTAATACACAGAATATTAATAAAATAATGTAAATTTGTATGAAAACAAAGATGCAAAATACCCATAAAAACAACGCATTTTTTATGAAAATATATATATCAAATTACACATAAAATATTTAAATGTATTACATTAAATATACAAATGCACATACATTAAGGTAAATTTATATTGAATATATATATGCAAAATACAATATAAAAACAATGTAATTTATGTATCAAAATATATATACGAATACACATAAAATAACGCAGATTTCTATAAAAATTATATATACAAAATACACATACAAATGAAGTAAATACGTATAAGAAAATGTATACAAAATACACATAAAATAATGTAAAAACTGTATCAAAATAAATAAACTAAATGCCAATAAAAGAATGTTTACTTGAGTAATATGAATATGATAAATACACATAAAATAACGTAAAGTTGTATAAACTATATACAATAAACAAAATAAAAATTTGTAAATAGATATACAAAGAACACATAAAATGAGCTAAATTTGAATTGAAATAAATATAGAAATACATAAAATAATGTATATTTGTATCAAAATATATATTCAAATACACATATATTAAAAATTAATATACAAATGCGTATATATTATAGTAAATTTGTATTAAAAAAGTATAAATATACACGTTTACTATACATATTTATATTATTTTATTGGTATTTTTGTTTATTTATTTTGATACGAATTACATGATTATATGTGTATTTTGTATATATTTTTATACGCATTTACATTATTTAATGTCTATTTTGTTTATATATTTTCACACAAATTTACGTTATTATATGTGTATTTGTATAAATATTTTGATACAAATTTCATTTTATTTCATGTATTTTGTATATATATTTCAATTCAAATTTAGTTGATTTGTGTGTGTATTTTGTATATATTTTCACACAAATTTAATTACTTGTGTATTTTGTATATATATTTTATATAAATTTACGTTATTTTATGTATTTTGTATATTTATATTTATAAATACACATTTTTTTATTGGTATTTGTTTATTTATTTTGATACGAATTTACATTATTTTATGTGCATTTTGTATACATTTTTTATACGTATTTACTTCATTTTATGTGTATTTGTTCATATATATTTTATAGAATTCTACGTTATTTTATGTATTCGTATATATTTTGAAACAAATGTACATTGTTTTATATGTATTTTGTATATCTATTTCAATACAAATTTATCTTATTGTATGTGTTTTTGTATATTTATTTTAATACAATTTAATTTTGATGCATTTTGGTATATATTTTTAAATAAAAAATGCGTTATTTTATGGGTATTTTGTTTTTATTTTCATAACTCTACATTATTTTATTAATATTCTGTATTTATTTTGATAATGATTTTCATATTATTCCATTTGTGTTTTGGTTACATATCTTTTTATACAAATTACGTTATTTTGAGTGTATTTGATAAGTATTTTTCAAATTTACATTATTTTATGTGCATTTGTGTATGCATTTAACAACAATTTCAATTTAATTTTATGTGTATTTGTATATTTTATTTCACAAATTTAAATATTTTTGTGTATTTTTGTATATAGTTTGTTACAAATTTAGGTTATTTATGTATTTTGTATATCTATTTTCATATAAATACACAATACACATTCTTTATTGATATTCTGTTTATTTATTTTGACGCGAATTTACATTATTTAATGTATTTTGTATATATATTTTATACGTATTTACATAATTTCATGTATTTTGTATAGTTTTTAAACAAATTTATATTATTTAATGCGCAATAAAGTATTTATTTATATTATTCTACAAATACTACTCTTATTTATGTGCATTTTTGTCATATTTATATTGATACTAATTTATAACATTGGTTTCATACGCACTTTGCATTATTTAGTGTATTTTTTTTATAATACATATAATTTTTACATAATGTGTATTTGTATCAATATATTTTATACAAATATCAACTTATTTAAATTTGTATTCATATATTTATGAAACAAATACCTTTACTGTTTATATGTATTTTATTTATATCCATTTACAAATTAGTATTCTGTAAAACATACAGAAAATCAAAAATTTATCAGAATAACAAAATATCAATAAAATAATTTAAATTTGTATGAAAATAAAAGATGCAAAATACCTATAAGATACAGAATATTAAATTTGTATTAAAATATATATACAAAAAAATACACATAAATAATGTAAATTTATTAAAATCAATAAATAACAAAATAAGGATGATTTAAATGTGTATAAAATTATAAATTATTAATAAAAAAAGCGTATAAAAATATCAAAATATATAAAATAATGCAAATAGCACAAAGAATGTGTACGTTTAGGAACACACATAAATATTAATCAACAAAACAATTTATAAAAATATATATAAAAAATTTTACAAAAATATAAAACTAATTTAAATTTGTATAAAATATATACAAATATAATAAATAATGTAAATTGAAAATAAAATACATAAACTAAATACATAATAAATAACGTTTACTAATAAATGAATATACAAAATACACATAAATATTACGTAAATTTGTAACTATATAAGCAAATATATACCAATGTAGGTTTAAAAAATAGAAATACACAAATAATGTAAATCAAATAAAATGAGTTAAATAAAGAATTTGTATGAAATAACATAAAATACATAAATATCGTATT
Source organism: Eriocheir sinensis (assembly GCF_024679095.1). Lineage (NCBI taxonomy): Eukaryota > Metazoa > Arthropoda > Malacostraca > Decapoda > Varunidae > Eriocheir > Eriocheir sinensis. The sequence goes on along the minus strand of NW_026111295.1, from coordinate 35,629 downwards.
TGTATCAAATATATATTCAACACATATATTAAAATTTAATATTAAATATATATATAATAAGGTAAATTTGTATTGAAAATATGCAACATACACGTTTACCTTACAAATTTATATTATTTTATTGGTATTTTGTTTATTTATTTTGATACGAATTACATGATTATATGTGTATTTTGTAATATTATTTTATAGCATTTACATTATTTAATGTCTATTTTGTTTATATATTTTCACAAATTTACGTTATTATATGTGTATTTGTATAAATATTTTGATACAAATTTACTTTTTTATTTCATGTATTTTGTATATATATTTCAATTCAAGTTTAGCTGATTTTGTGTATTTTGTATATATTTTCAACAAATTTAATTACTTCAGTGTATTTTTGCATATAGTTTTATATAAATTTACGTTATTTTATTTGTATTTTGTATATTTATATTTATACAAATACACATTCTTTTTATTGGTATTTCATTTATTTATTTATTTGATACGAATTTACATTATTTTATGTGTATTTTGTATACATTTTTTTATACGTATTTACTCATTTTATGTGTATTTTGTATATATATTTTATAGAAATCTACGTTATTTTATGTGTATTTATATATTTTGAAAACAAATGTACATTGTTTTATATGTATTTTGTATATCTATTTCAATACAAATTTACCTTATTGTATGTGTTTTTGTATATTTATTTTAATACAAATTTAATTTTGATGTGTATTTTGGTATATATATTTTATAAAAAATGCGTTATTTTATGGGTATTTTGCTTATTTTCATACATAAATTTACATTATTTTATTAATATTCTGTGTATTTATTTTGATACGATTTTACATTATTCTATTTGTGTTTTGTTAACATATCTTTTTATACAAATTTACGTTATTTTAAGTGTATTTGATAAGGTATTTTCATTCAAATTTACATTATTTTATGTGTATTTTGTATATTTATTTTGATCAAATTTACCTAATTTTATGTATTTTGTATATTTATTTTCATACAAATTTAAATTATTTTGTGTATTTTGTATATAGTTTTTATACAAATTTACGTTATTTATGTGTATTTTATAAATATTTTCATACAAATACACATTATTTTTATTGATATTCTGTTTATTTATTTCAACGCGAATTTACATTATTTAATGTGTATTTCATATATATTTTTATACATTTATTAATTTCATGTGTATTTTGTATAGTTTTATACAAATTTATATTATTTAATGCGTATTTTGTATATATATATTTACAACACATTCTTTTATTGGTATTTTGTTTATTTATTTTGATACGAATTTACATTATTTTATGTATTTTGTATACATTTTTATAATGTATTTACTTCATTTTATGTGTATTTGTATATATATTTTATAGAAATTCACGTTATTTTATGTGTATTCGTATATATTTTTGAAACAAATTTACATTGTTTTATATGTATTTTGTATATCTATTTCAATAAATTTAATTTTATTGTATGTTTGTATATTTATTTTAATAATAAAATTTAATTTTTGATGTGTATTTTGGTATATATATTTTATAAATGAAAAATGCGTTATTTTATTGGTATTTTGCTTTTATTTTCATTCAAATTTACATTATTTTATTAATATTCTGTGTATTTATTTTTATATGATTTTACATTATTCTATTTGTGTTTTGTACTTATTTTTTTATACAAATTTTTTTTTATAAAAATTATTGATACCAAATACACATAAAAATATTTCAATTTGAAAATAAATATACAAATGCATATACAATAAGGTAAATTTGTATTGAAATAGATATGCAAAATATATAAAATAATGTAAATTTGTTTCAAAATATATACGAATACACATAAAATAACGTAGATTTCTAAAAAATATATAAAAAAATACATATAAATTATAAATACGTATAAAAATGTATACAAAACACATAAAATAATGTAAATTCGTATAAATGTAAATAAAAATATACCAATAAAAGAATGTGTATTTATAAATATAAATATAAAAATGCACATAAAATAACGTAAATTTATATAAAACTATATACATAAAATAAGCAAATTTCTATAAAAAAATATGTACAAAATGAACATAAATAATGATAGAATATATATACAAAACACATTAGATATCGTAATGAGTATAAAATATATAGAAAATACATGAAATAATCTAAATTGAATCGAATTAACTTAAGAAATACAAAAAATAATGTAATTTTGAATAAAATATATAAAAATACACATAAATAACTTAAATACAAATATTTTACACATAAATATTGTATTTGTATATACATTTCAATTCAAATTTAGCTTATTTTATCTGTATTTTGTATATCTATTTTCATACGAATTTAATTACTGTGTATTTTGTATAATTTTATACAAATTTATGTAATTTTATGTGTATTTTGTATATTTATATTTATACAAATACGCATTCTTTTATTGGTATTTTGTTTATTTATTTTGATACGAATTTACATTATTTTATGTGTATTTTGTGTACATTTTTTATACGTATTTACTTCATTTTACGTGTATTTTGTATATACCGGTATTTTTATACAAATCTACGTTATTTTATGTGTATTCGTATATATATTTTGAAACAAATTTACATTGTTTTATATGTATTTGGATATCTATTTCAATACAGATTTACCTTATTGTATGTGTATTTTGTATATTTATTTTAATAAAAATTAATTTTTCATATGTATTTTGGTATATATATTTTTATAAAAAATACGTTATTTAATGGGTATTTTGTATCTTTATTTTCATACAAATTTACATTGTTTTATTATAAATAATATAAATTTGTATGAAAATATATATACAAATACACATAAAATAACATGAATTTGTATAAATTTGTTTCAAAATATATACGAATACACACAATAAAATAACGTAAATTTTATGAAAATGTATATATAAATACATAAAATAGTTTAAATATGTAGAAAATATATATACAATACATAAAATAATGTAAATTGTAAAATTAAATACACAAATTCCAATAAAAGAATGTATATTTGTAGGAAAATATATATAAAAACAAATAAATAACTAAAATTTGTATAAATATATACAAAAATACACAAAATAATTTAAATTTGTTTGAAAATAGATATGCAAAATACATATAAAGTTAGTAAAATTTGTATTGAAATACATATACAAATCACATAAAATAATGTAAATTTGTATGAAAATATATAACAAATACATATAAAATCAAGTAAATTTGTATAAACTATATATATACAAAATATACATTAAATATTTTAAAGATGTATAAAAATATATTATATTATATATATTATTGATATTTATGTTATTTATGTGTATTTTGTATATGTTTTCTCATAGAAATTTACATTATTTTATTGGTATTTTGTCTATTTATTTTGATACGAATTATATGATTATTTGTGTATTTTTTACATTTTTTATACGTATTTACATTATTTAATGTGTATTTTGTTTATATATTTTTATACAAATTTACGTTATTATATGTGTATTTGTATAGGTATTTTGATACAAATTTACATTATTTTATGTATTTTGTATATATATTTCAATTCAAATTTAGCTTATTTTATGTGTATTTTGTATATCTATTTATTTTAATACAAAATCAAATATTTTATGTTTTTTCGTATATATATTTAAAAAAAATGCGTTATTTTATGGGTATTTTGCATCTTAATTTTCATACAAATTTACATTATTTTATTATTATTTTCTGTATGTATTTTGATACGCATTTACATTATTTTATTTGTGTTTTGTATGTATTTTTTTTATACATATTTACATTATTTAATGTGTTTTTTGTATATATATTTGATACAAAGTTACGTTATTTTAAGTCTATATGTTTATATATTTTCATTCAAATTTACATTATTTTATGTGTATTTTGTATATGTATTTCAATACAAATTTACCTAATTTTATATGTTTTTTGTATATTTACTTTCATACAAGTTTAAATTATTTTTGTGTTTTTTTGTTTATAGTTTTATATAAATTTAGGTTATTTTATGTGTATTTTCTATATCTATTATCATACAAATACACATTCTTTTCATGATATTTTGTTTATTTATTTTGACAAGAATTAACATTATTTAATGTGTATTTTGTATATATATTTTTATACGTATTTACATTATTTCAAGTGTATTTTGTATATATATTTCTATAGAAATCTATGTTATTTTATGTGTATTCGTATATATATTTTGAAACAAATTTACATTGTTTTATGTGTATTTTGCATATTTTTCAATACAAATTTACCTTATTGTATGTGCATATTGTATATTAATTTTAATACAAATTTGATTAATCTATGTGTATTTTTGTATATGTATTTTTATAAAATATGCTTTATTTTATGGGTATTTTGCATCTTTATTTTCATACAAATTTACATTATTTTATTGATATTCTGTGTATTTATTTTGATATGATTTTACATTATTCTATGTGTATTTTGTATATATATTTTATATAAAATGTATTTGTTTTCATTTCATACAAATCTACATTATTTTATGTGTTTTTTGTACATGTATTTAAATACAAATTTAACTAGTTATATGTGTATTTTGTATATCTATTTTGTATGTATATTTTTATAGAAATTTACTCTATTTTATGAGTATTCGTATATATATTTTGATACAAATTTACATTATTGATGTGTATTTTGCATATCTATTTCAATACAAATTTACTTTTTTGTACGTGCATTTTGTATATTTATTTTAATACAAATTTAACTATTTTATATGTATTTTTGTATATATATTTTTATGCAAATATGCGTTATTATATGGATATTTTGCATCTTTATTTTCATACAAATCTACATTATTTTATTGATATTCTCTTTATTTATTTTGATACGATTTAACATTATTCTATGTGTATTTTGTATATTTTTTATACATATTTACATTATTTAATGTTCATTTTGTATATATATTTTATCCAAATTTACATTATTTTATGTGTATTTGTTTATATATTTTCATACAAATTTACATTATTTTATGTGTTTTTTGTTTATATATATATTTTCTACGTATTTAAATTATTTTATGTGTATTTTGTATATACATTTAAAAAAAAAATTACGTTATTTTATTGTGTGTATAAGTATATATTTTGATACAAATTTTATACAAATTCATGTTATTTAATGTGTAATTGTATATATATTTTCATACAAATTTATATTATTTTATGTGTATTTTTTCATATATTTCATTACAAATTTACCTTATTTTATGTTTATTTTGTATATTTATTTCATTCAATTTTAAATTATTTTATGTGTATATTTGTATTTGTATTTAGGTTATTTTATGTATTTTGTATATATATTTTCATCCAAAATTACATTATTTTATTGATATTTTCTTAATTTAATTGATACGAATTTAGATTATTTCATAGGTATTTTGTATACATATTTTATACTCATTTACATTATCTAAAGTGTGTTTTGTATATATATTTTATGCAAATTTATTTATGTTCATTTCTGTAAATATATTTTATAGAAATTTGTGTTATTTTATGTATATAGTTTTATATAAATTTACGTTATTTTATGTGCATTTTGTATATTTATATTTATACAAATACACATTCTTTTATTGGTATATTGTTTATTTACATTTATACGAATTTACATTATTTTATGTGTATTTTGTATACATTTTTTATACGTATTTACTTAATATTATGTGTATTTTGTATATGTATTTTTATAGAAATCTACGTTATTTTATGTGTATTCGTATATATATTTTGAAACAAATTTACATTATTTTATATGTATTTTGCATATCTATTTCAATACAAATTTACCTTATTGTATGTGCATTTTGTATATTTATTTTAATACAAATTCAAATATTTTATGTGTATTTTGGTATCAATAATTTTATAAAAGCGTTATTTTATAGGTATTTTGCATCTTAATTTTCATACAAATTTACATTATTTTATTAATATTCTGTGTATATATTTTGATACGATTTTACATTATTCTATTTGTGTTTTGTATATATTTTTTATACATATTTACATTATTTAATGTGTATTTTGAATATATATTTCATACAAATTTACGTTATTATATGTGTATTTGTTTATATATTTTCTTTCAAATTTACATTATTTTATATGTATTTTGTATATGTATTTCAATACAAATTATCCTAATTTTATGTATTTTGTATATTTCTTTTCATACAAATTTAAATTATTTTGTGTATTTTGTATATAGTTTTATACAAATTTAAGTTATTTTATGTACGCATTTACATTATTTAATGTGAGTTTTGTATTGATATTTTTATCCAAAGTTACTTTATTTTACGTTCATTTTTTGACATATATTTTATGGAAATTAGCGTTATTTTATATGTATTTGTATATGTTTTCACAAATTTACATTATTTTATTGATATTTTGTTTATTTAGTTTGATACGAATTATATGATTATATGTGTATTTTGTACATATTTTTTATACGTATTTATATTACTTAATGTGTATTTTGTTTATATATTTTTAAACAAATTTACGTTATTATATGTATTTTTATAAATATTTTGATACAAATTTACATTATTTTATGTATTTTGTATATACATTTCAATTCAAATTTAGCTTATTTTATCTGTATTTTGTATATCTATTTTCATGCGAATTTAATTACCGTACTTCTGTGTATTTTTGTATATAGTTTTATACAAATTTACGTTATTTTATGTGTATTTTGTATATTTATATTTATACAAATACACATTCTTTTATTGGTATTTTGTTTATTTATTTTGATACGAATTTACATTATTTTATGTGTATTTTGTATACATTTTCTTATACGTATTTACTTCATTTTATGTGTATTTTGTATATATATTTTTATACAAATCTACGTTATTTTATGTGTATTCGTATATATATTTTGAAACAAATTTACATTGTTTTATATGTATTTTGCATGTATTTCAATACAGATTTACCTTATGGTAGGTGTATTTTGTATATTTATTTTAATATAAATTATTTTTCATGTGTATTTTGGTATATATATTTTTTTAAAAAAATGCGTTATTTAATGGGTATTTTGCATCTTTATTTTCATACAAATTTACATTGTTTTATTAATATTCTGTGTATTTATTTTGATACGATTTTACATTATTCTATTTGTGTTTTGTATATTTTAAAACAAATTTACGTTATTTAATGTATTTTGTATATTTTAAAACAAATTTACGTTATTTTATGCGCATCTGTTAAAATATTTTGATACAAATTTACATTATTTTATGTATTTTGTATATATATTTCAATACAAATTTAGTTTATTTTATGTATATTTTGTATATCTATTTTCATTCGTATCAAAATAAATAAAAATAGCAATCAAATAATGTAAATTTGTATGAGAAAACATATACAAATACACATAAAATATAAATTTCTAAAAAATATATGTACAAAAATGCACATAAAATAAAGTTGATTTGCATAAAAATACATATACAAAACACACATTAAATAATGTAAATGCGTGCAAATAATAACCTAAATTTGTATAAAACTATATACAAAATACACAAAAATATTTAAAATTTGTATGAAAAGAAATATACAAAATACACATAAAATTACGTAAATTTGTATTGAAATACATATACAAAATACACATAAAATAATGTAAATTTGAATGAAAATATATAAACAAATACATTTAAAATAACGTAAATTTGTATAAAATATATATGCAAGATACACATTAAATAATGTAAATGTGTGTAAAAAATATATAGAAAAAAGAAATAGAATAATGTAAAATCCTATCAATATAAATACACAGAATATCAATAAAATAATGTAAATTTGTATGAAAAGAAAGATGCAAAATTCCCATAAAATAGCGCATTTTTTATAAAAATATTTATACCAAAATTCACATAAAATATTTAAATTTTTATTGAAATAAATATACAAAATGCATATACAGTAAGGTATATATGTATTGAAAGAGATATTCAAAAATACATATAAAACAAAGTTAATTTGTTTCAAAATATATATACGAATACACACAAATAACGTAGATTTCTATAGAAATATATATACAAAATACACATGAAATTATGTAAATACGTATAAAAAATATATATACAAAATACATATCTAGGTAAATTGTGTCAAAATAAATAAACAAAATATCATGAAAGAATGTGTATTTGCATGAAAATAAATAATAGATAATAAATTTGTATGAAATATATATGCAAGATACACATTAAATAATGTAAATATGTATAAAAAAAATATATACAAAAAACAAATAGAATAATGTGAAATCGTATAAATAAATACACCGAATATTAATAAAATAATGTAAATTTGTATGAAAATAAAGATGCAAAATTCCCATCAAATAGCGCATTTCTTATAAAAATATATATACCAAAATATACATAAAATATTTCAATTTGTATTGAAATAAATATACAAAATGCACATACAATAAGGTAAATTTGTATTGAAAGAGATATGCAAAATACATAAATAACCTAAATTTGTTTAAAACTATATACGAATACACAAAAATATTTTAAATTTGTATGAAAATATATATACAAATACATAAAATTAGGTAAATTTGTATAAATACATATACAAAATACACATAGAATAATGTAAATTTGAATGAAAATATATAAACAAATACACTTAAAATAACGTAAATTTGTATAAAATATATATGCAAAATACATTAAATAATGTAAATACGTATAAAAAATATATACAAAAGAAATAGAATAATGTAAAATTGTATCAATATAAATACACAGAATATCAATAAAATAATGTAAATTTGTATGAAAATAAAGATGCAAAATACCCATAACATAAACATTTTTTTAAAATATATATACCAAAATACACATAAAAATTTAAATTTGTATTGAAATTAATATACAAAATGCATATACAATAAGGTAAATTTGTATTGAAAGAATATTCAAAATACACATAAAACAAAGTAAATTTATTTCAAAATATATATACGAATACACATAAATAACGTAGATTTATATAGAAATATATATACAAAATACACATGAAATTATGTAAATACGTATAAATATATATATATAAAATACATATTAGGTAAATTGTGTCAAAATAAATAAACAAAATATCATGAAAAGAATGTGTATTTGTATGAAAATAAATATACAATAGATAATAAATTTGTATGAAATATATATGTAAGATACACATTAAATAATGTAAATATGTATAAAAAAATATATACAAAAACAAATAGAATAATGTAAATCGTATCAAAATAAATACAGAATATTAATAAAATAATGTAAATTTGTATGAAAATAAAGATGCAAAATTCCCATCAAATAACGTATTTTATAAAATATATATACCAAAATACACAAAATATTTAAATTTGTATTGAGGTAAATATATAAATGCACATACAATAAGGTAAACTTGTATTGAAAGAGATATGCAAAATACATATAAAATAATGTAATTTGTTTCAAAATATATATACGAATACACATAAAATAACGTAGATTTCTATAAATATATATATACAAAATACACATAAATTAAGTAAATACGTATATTAAATAGATATACAAAATACAAATTGTAACTTTATGTGTATTTTGTATATCTATTTTCATACAAATTTAAATTATTTTATGTGTATTTATATATATTTTATACAAATTTACGTTATTTTATGTGTATTTTGTATATATATTTTTATACAAATATACATTCTTTTATTGAATTTTGTTTATTTATTTTTTACAATTTACATTATTTTATGTGTATTTTGTATATATATTTTCAATATTTAAATTATTTTATGTGTATTTTATATATATATTTTCATACAAATTTACATTATTTTATTGTGTGTATTCGTATATATTTTGAAACAAATTTTATACAAATTTACGTAATTTTAAGTGTATTTGTATATAAAATTTATAAAAATTTACATTATATTATTAGTATTTTTTAAATATATATTTCAATACAAATTTACCTTATTTTATGTGTATTTTGTATATTTATTTCATTCAATTTAAATTATTTTGTGTATTTTTGTATTTGTATTTTATACGTAAATTTGTATTTTAAAACTATATTCATTTTCTTACAAATACACATTTTTTATTTGTATTTTGTTTATTTATTTTGTGACGAATTTACATTATTTTATGAGTATTTTGTATATATGCTTTTATACGTATTTACATAATTTTATGTGTATTTTGTATATATATTTTTATAGAAATTTACTTTTTTATATGTGTATTCGTATATATATCTTAAAACAAATTTACATTGTTTTATGTGTATTTTGCATATCTATTTCAAAAGAATTTTACCTTATTGTATGTGCATTTTGTATATTTATTTCATACAAATTTAAATATTTTATGTGTATTTTTATATATATTTTTATAAGAAATGCGTTATTTGATGTGTATTTTGTATCTTTATTTTCATTCAAATTTACATTATTTTATTAATATTTTGTGTATTTATTGTGATTCGATTTTACATGATTCTGTTTCTTTTTTGTATATATATATGTTTTATACATATGTACATGATTTAATGTGTATCTTCCATATATATTACATACAAATTTATTAGCTATTATTTATTTTCATACAAATACACATTCTTTTCATGATATTTTGTTTATTTATTTTGTCACGAATTTACATTATTTAATATGTATTTTATATATATATTTTGATACGTATTTACATAATTTCATGTGTATTTTGTATATATATTTCTAGAGAAATCTACGTTATTTTCTGTGTATTCGTATATATATTTTGAAACAAATTTACAGTTTTATTTGTATTATGCTTTTTTCAATACAAATTTACCTTATTGTATGTGTATTTTGTATATTAATTTTAATACAAATTTAATTATTCTATGTGTATTTTGTATATGTATTTTAAAAAAATGCTTTATCTTATGGGTATTTTGCATCTTTATTTTCATACAAATTTACATTATTTTATTGATATTCTGTGTATTTATTTTGATACGATTTTACATTATTCTATGTATATACAAAAATAAATACAGAATACACAAAAATAGATATCAAAATACATATAAACAATGTAAATTTGTATCAAAATATATATACGAATACATGAAATAAGGTAGATTTCTATAAAATATATATGCAAAATACACATAAAATTAGTAAATGTATAAAAATATATACAAAATACACATAAAATAATGTAAATTTGTATCAAAATAAATAAACAAAATACTATATAAAAGAATGTGTATTTATATAAATATATATACAAAATAAACATTAAATAATATAAATTTGTTTAAAACTATACAAAATACACATGAAATGACGTAAATACGTATAAAATATATATAAAATAAACATTAAATAATGTAAATTCGCATCAAAATAAATAAACAAAATATCAATAAAAGAATGTGTATTTGTATGAAAATAGATATACAAAATACACATAAAATATTGTAAATTTGTATAAAACTATACAAAAATACACAAAAATTTTTTTAAATTTGTATAAAATATATATACAAAATACACATAAATTAGGTAAATTTGTATTGAAATACATATACAAAATACATAAAATAATGTAAATTTGAATGAAAATATAAACAAATACACTTAAAATAACGTAAATTTGTATAAAATATATACAAAATACAAATAGAATAATGTAAAATCGTATCAAAATAAATACACAGAATATTAATAAAATAATGTAAATTTGTATGAAAATAAAGAAAAATACCATAAAACAACGCATTTTTTATTTATAAAATATATATACCAAAATACATATAAAAATTAAATTTGTATTAAAATAAATATATAAAAACACATACAATAAGGTAAATTTGTATTGAAATAGATATGCAAAATACATATAAAGCAATGTAAATTTGTTTCAAAATATAAACGAATACACATAAAATAACGTAGATTTCTATAAATATATATACAAAATGCACATAAAATGATGTAAATACGTATAAAAATGTATACAAAATACACATAAAATAATGTAAATTGTATCAAAATAAATAAACAAAATGCCAATAAAAGAATGTTTATTTGTATAAATATAAATATACAAAATATACATAAAATAACGTAAAATTGTATAAAACTATATACAAAAATAAACAAAAATATTTAAATTTGTATGAAAATAGATATACAAAAGACACATAAAATAAGCAAAATTTGAATTGAAATAAATATAGAAAATACATAAAATAATGTAAATTTGTATCAAAATATATATTCAAATACACATATAATAACGTAAATTTGTATAAAAATATATAAACAAAATACACATTAAATAATGTAAATACGTATAAAAGATATGTATCATGCAATTCGTATCTAAATAAATAAACAAAATACCAATAAAATAATATAAATTTGTATGAGTAAACGTTTATGTTGCATATTTTTTCAATACAAATTTACCTTATTATATACGCATTTTGAATATTTAATTTTAATACAAATTTAATTATTCGATGTGTATTTTTGTATCCGTATTTTTATAAACATAAGCTTTATTTTTTCGGTATTTTGCATCTTTATTTTCATACAAATATACATTATTTTATTGATATTCTGCTCATTCATTTTGATACGAATTGACATTATTCTATGTGTATTTTGTATATATTTTTCATACAAATTTACGTTATTTTATATGTATTTGTTTATATATTTTGACACAAATTTACAATATTTTATGGCTATTTTGTATATACATTTCAAAAGAAATTTACCTAGTTTTATGTGTATTTTGTATATCTATTTTCATACAAACTCAAATTATTTCTATGTATTTTTGTATATATTTTAAAACAAATTTAATTATGTTATGTGTATTTTGTAAATTTATTTTCATTCATATATATATATTATTCTATTGGTGTTTTGTTGATTTATATTGATACGAATTTACATTATTTTATATGTACTTTGTATATATATTTTTATACGCTTTTACATTATTTAATATTTATTTTGAATATATATTTTTATTCAAATTCATGGTATTTTATGTGTATTTGTATATATATTTTCATATAAATTTACATTATTTTATGTGTATTTTGTACATATATTTTATTACAAATCTACCTTATTTTATGTTTATTTTGTATATGTATATTGTATATTTATATGTATCCAAATACACATTCTTTTATTGGTATTTTGTTTATTTATTTTAAATCGAATTTACATTATTTTATGTGTATTTTGTATACATTTTTTTATACGTAATTACTTAATTTTATGTGTATTTTGTATATATATGTTTTTATAGAAATCTACGTTTTTTTATTTGTATTCGTATATATTTTTTGAAACAAATTTACATTGTTTTATATGTATTTTTGCATATCTCTTTCAATACAAATTTACCTTATTGTATGTGCATTTTGTATATTTATTTCAATACAAATTTAAATATTTTATGTGTAAATTGGTATATATATTTTTATAAGAAATGCGCTATTTTATGGGAATTTTGCATCTTTATTTTCATACAAATCTACATTATTTTATTAATATTCGGTGTATTTATTTTGATACGAATTTACATTATTCTATTTGTTTTTTTGTATATACTTTTTTATACATATTTGCATTATTTATTGAGTGTCTTGCATATATATTTTATACAAATTTATTATCTATTATCTATTTTTATACAAATACACATTCTTTACATGATATTTTGTTTATTTATTTTGACACGAATTTACATTATTTGATATGTATTTTGTATATATATTTTTCTACGTATTTACATAATTTCATATGTATTTTGTATATATATTTCTATAGAAATCTACTTTATTTTATGTGTATTCGTATATATATTTTGAAACAAGTTTACATTGTTTTATATGTATTTTTGAATATCTCTTTTATTACAAATTTACCTTACTGTATATGCATTTTGTATATTTATTTCAATACAAATTCAAATATTTTATGTGTATTTTGGTATATATATTTTAAAAAAATGCGATAATTTTTGGGAATTTTGCATCTTTATTTTCATACAAATTTACATTATTTTATTGATATTCTGTGTATTTATTTTGATACGATTTTACATTATTCTATTTGTTTTTTGTATATATTTTTTTATACACATTTACATTATTTAAGGTGTATCTTGCATATATATTTTATACAAATTTACGTTATTTTAAGTGTATTTGTTTTTATATTTTCATTCAAATTTACATTTATTTTAATTCGAAAATACATTATTTTATGTGTATTTTGTATACATTTTTTTATACGTATTTACTTAATTTTATTTGTATTTTGTATATATATTTTTATAAATTTCTAGGTTTTTTTATTTGTATTCGTATATATATTTTGAAACAAATTTACATTGTTTTATATGTATTTTTGCACATCTCTCTCAATACAAATTTACCTTATTGTATGTGCATTTTGTATATTTATTTCAATCCAAATTTAAATATTTTATGTGTATTTTGGTATACATATTTTAATAAGAAATGCGCTATTTTATGGGATTTTTGCATCTTTATTTTCATACAAATTTACATTATTTTATTAATATTCGGTGTATTTATTTTGATACGATGTTACATTATTCTATTTGTTTTTTGCATATACTTTTTTATACATATTTACATTATTTAATGTGTATCTTGCATATATATATTTTATACAAATTTATTATCTATTATGTATTTTCATACAAATACACATTCTTTTCATGATATTTTGTTTATTTATTTTGACACGAATTTACATTATTTGATATGTATTTTGTATATATATATTTTTATACGTATTTACATAATTTCATATGTATTTTGTATATATATTTCTATAGAAATCTACTTTATTTTATGTGTATTCGTATATATATTTTGAAACAAATTTACATTGTTTTATATGTATTTTTGAATATCTCTTTCAATACAAATTTACCTTACTGTATATGCATTTTGTATATTTATTTCAATACAAATTTAAATGTTTTATGTGTATTTTGGTAAATATATTTTTATAAAAAATGCGCTAATTTTTGGGAATTTTGCATCTTTATTTTCATACAAATTTACATTATTTTATTGATATTCTGTGTATTTATTTTGATACGATTTTACATTATTCTATTTGTTTTTTGTATATATATTTTTTATACTCATTTACATTATTTAATGTGTATCTTGCATATATATTTTATACAAATTTACGTTATTTTAAGTGTATTTGTTTATAAATTTTCATTCAAATTTACATTTATTTTAATTCGAAATTACATTATTTTATATGTATTTTGTATATATTTTTTTATACGTATTTACTTAATTTTATGTGTATTTTTTATATATATTTTTATAGAAATCTACGTTTTTTTATTTGTATTCGTAAATATATTTTGAAACAAATTTACATTGTTTTATACGTATCTCTCTCAATACAAATTTACCTTATTGTATGTGCATTTTGTATATTTATTTCAATGGAAATTTAAATATTTTATGTGTATTTTGGTATACATATTTTTATAAGAAATGCGCTATTTTAGGGGAATTTTGCATCTTTATTTTCATACAAATTTACATTATTTTATTAATATTCGGTGTATTTATTTTGATACGATGTTACATTATTCTATTTGTTTTTTGTATATACTTTTTTATACATATTTACATTATTTAATGTGTATCTTGCATATATATTTTATACAAATTTATTATCTATTATCTATTTTCATACAAATACACATTGTTTTCATGATTTTTTGTTTATTTATTTTGACACGAATTTACATTATTTGATATGTATTTTGTATATATATTTTTATACGCATTTACATAATTTCATATGTATTTTGTATATATATTTCTATAGAAATCTACTTTATTTTATGTTTATTCGTATATATATTTTGAAACAAATTTACATTGTTTTATAATTATGTATTTTTGAATATCTCTTTCAATACAAATTTACCTTACTGTATATGCATTTTGTATATTTATTTCAATACAAATTTAAATATTTTATGTGTATTTTGGTAAATATATTTTCATAAAAAATGCGATAATTTTTGGGAGTTTTCATCTTTTATTTTCATACAAATTTACATTATTTTATTGATATTCTGTATTTATTTTGATACGATTTACATTATTCTATTTGTTTTTGTATACATATTTTTATACGCATGTACATTATTTAATGTGTATCTTGCATATATATTTTATAGAAATTTACGTTTTTTAAGTGTATTTGTTTATATATTTTCATTCAAATTTACATTATTTGATGTGTATTTTGTATATGTATTTCAACACAAATTTACCTAATTTTATGTGTATTTTGTATATTTCTTTTCAAACAAATTTAAATTATTTTGTATATTTTTGTATATAGTTTTATACAAATTTAGGTTATTTATGTACGCATTTACATTATTTAGTGTGTGTTTTGTATATATATTTTTTGCAAATTTACTTTATTTTATGTCCATTTTGTACATATATTTTATAGAAATTTGCGTTATTTGTATATGTTTTCTCATACAAATTTACATTATTTTATTGCTATTTTGTTTATTTATTTTGATACGAATTACATGATTATATGTGTATTTTGTACATATTTTTTATACGTATTTACATTACTTAATGTGTATTTTGTTTATATATTTTTAAACAAATCTACGTTATTATATGTATTTGTATAAATATTTTGATACAGATTTACATTATTTTACGTATTTTGTATGTACATTTCAAATCAAATTTAGCTCATTTTAGCTGTATTTTGTATATATATTTTCATACAAATTTAATTTCTTCTGTGTATTTTTGTATATAGTTTTATACAAATTTACGATATTTTATGTATATTTTGTATATTTATATTTATACAAATACACAATCTGTTACTGGTATTTTGTTTATTTATTTTGACACGATTTTTATGAATTTTTGTATGCATTTTTTTATACGTATTTACTTCATTTTATGTGTATATATTTTTTATAGAAATCTACGTTATTTTATGTGTATTCGTATATATATTTTGAAACAAATTTACATTGTTTTATATGTATTTTGCATATCAATTTCAATACAAATTTAC
Source organism: Eriocheir sinensis (assembly GCF_024679095.1). Classification (NCBI taxonomy): domain Eukaryota; kingdom Metazoa; phylum Arthropoda; class Malacostraca; order Decapoda; family Varunidae; genus Eriocheir; species Eriocheir sinensis. Next base: position 18,267 of record NW_026111295.1, on the reverse strand, counting down.
CTTATAGTATATGCATTTTTTATATTTATTTTAATACAAATTTTAATATTTTATGTGTATTTTGGTATATATATTTTTATAAAAAATGCGTTATTTTATGGCTATTTTGTATCTTTATTTTCATACAAATTTACATTATTTTATTAATAATCTGTGTATTTATTGTTGATACGATTTTACATTATTCTGTTTGTGTTTTGTATATATATTTTTTTTATACATATTTACATTATTTAATGAGTATTTTGTATATATATTTGACACAAATTTACGTTATTTTAATTGTACATGTTTATATATTTTCATTCAAATTTCCATTATTTTATGTGTATTTTGTATATGTATTTCAATACAAATATACCTAATTTTATGTGTATTTTGTATATTTATTTTCATACAAATTTAAATTATTTTTGTGTATTTTTGTATATAGTTTTATACAAACTTAGGTTATTTTATGAGTATTTTGTATATCTATTTTCATACAAATACTCATTCTTTTAAATATTTTGTTTATTTATTTTGACGAAATTTAAATTATTTAATGTATTTTTGTATATATATATATATATATATATATATATATATATATATATATATATATATATATATATATATATATATATATATATATATATATATATATATATATATATATATATATATATATATATTTTTTTATACGTATTTACATCATTTCATGTGTATTTTGTATATATATTTCTATAAAAATCTACGTTATTTTATGTGTATTCGTATATATATTTAACACATAAAATAACCTAAATACAAATACAAGTATACACATAAAATAATTTAAAATTGAATGAAATAAATATACAAAATAAACATAAAATAAGGTAAATTTGTAATGAAATATTTGAAAAAATACACATAAAATAATATAAATTTGTATGAAAATATATATACAAATACACATTAAATAACATGAATTTGTATTAAATTTGTATCAAAATATATACTTATACACACAATAAAATAACGAGATTTTTTTATGAAAATGTATATACAAAATACACATAAAATAATTTAAATACGTAGAAAAATATATATACAAAAAACACATAAAATAGTGTAAATATGTATGAAAATATATAAACAAATACACATAAAATAATGTAAATTTGGATAAAAAATATATACAAAATTAACATTAAATAATGTAAATATATATATAAAAAAATATATACAAAAAACTCATAGAATAATGTTAAATCGTATCAAAATAAATAAAGAGAATATCAATAAAATAAGGTAAATTTGTATGAAAATAAAGATGCAAAATATCCATATAATAACGCATATTTGCATAAAAATATATATACAAAAATACATATAAAATAATTAAAGTTGTATTAAAATAAATATACAAAATGCACGCACAATAAAGTAAATTTGTATTGAAATAGATATGCAAAATACACATTAATAATGTAAATTTGTATCAAAATATATATACGAATACTCATAAAATAGAGAAAATTTCTATGAAAATATACATACAAAATAGATTAATAAAATACACATATAACTAGTTAAATTTGTATTTAAATACATGTACAAAAAACACATAAAATAATGTAGATTTGTATGAAATGATAACAAATACATTTTATATAAAATATATATACAAAATACACATAGAATAATGTAAAATCATATCAAAATAGCTACACAGAATATCAATAAAATAATGTAAATTTGTATGAAAATAAAGATGCAAAATACCCATAAAATAAAGCATATTTTTTATAAAAATACATATACAAAAATACACATAGATTAATCAAATTTGTATTAAAATTAATATTCAAAATGCATATAATAAGGTAAATTTGTATTAAAATAGTACAAAATACACATAAAACAATGTAGATTTGTATCAAAATATATATTCGAATACATAAAATAACGCAGATTTCTATAGAAATATATACAAAATACACTTTGAAATAATATAAATACGTATAAAATATATATATACAAAATACACATTAAATAATGTTAATTCGTGTCAAAATAAATTAACAAAATATCATGAAAAGAATGTGTATTTGTATGAAAGATATACAAAATACATAAAATAACCTAAATTTGTATAAAACTATATACAAAAATACACAAAAATAATTTAAACTTGTATGAAAATAAATATACAAAAAACATATAAAATTAGGTAAATTTGTATTGAAATACATATACAAAATACACATAAAATAATGTATATTTGAATGAAAATATATAAACATATAGACTTAAAATAACGTAAATTTGTATCAAATATATACAAAAAACACTTTAAATAATGTAAATATGTATAAAAAAATATATACAAAACGCAAATAAAATAATGTAAAATCGTATCAAAATAAATACAGAAAATATTAATAAAATAATGTAAATTTGTATGAAAATTAAGATGCAAAATACCCATAAAATAATGCATTTTTAAAAAATATATATATACGAAAAAACATAAAATATTTGATTTTTTTATTAAAATAAAAAGATATACAAAATACACATAAAATAAGCTAAATTTGAATTGAAATATATATACAAAATACTTAAAATAATGTAAATTTGTATCAAAATATATAAATACACATATAATAACGTAAATTTGTATAAAAATATATAAACAATATACACATTAAATAATGTAAATACGTATAAAAAAAGGTACAAAATACACAAATAATCATGTAATTCGTATCAAAATAAATAGACAAAATAATAATAAAATAATGTAAATTTCTATGAGAAAACATATACAAAGTACACATAAATAAGGCAAATATCAATAAAAATATATATAATATAATATATATTTATATATATTTAAAATATTTAATGGATATTTTGTATATATATTTTATCCAAATTTACGTTATTTTATATGTATTTGTTTATATATTTTCATACAAATTTACATTATTTTATGTGAGTTTTGTATATGTATTTCAATACAAATTTGCCTAACTTTATGTGTATTTTGCATATCTATTTTCAAACATATTTAAATTATTTTTGTGTATTTTTGTATATATTTTTATACAAATTTTAGTTATTTTATTTGTTTTTTGTATATATATTTTCCTACAAATATACATTCTTTTATTGGAATTTTGTGTATTTAATTTTTTTACGAATTTACATTTTTTTATGTGTATTTTGTATATATATTTTTCTACGTATTTAAATTATTTTATGTGTATTTTATATATACATTTTCATAAAAATTTACGTTATTTTATTGTGTGTATTCGTATATATTTTGAAACAAATTTTATACAAATTCATGTTATTTTATGTTTTTTTGTATATATATTTTCATACAAATTGATATTATTTTATGTGAACTCTTACATATATTTTATTACAAATTTACGTTATTTTATGTTTGTTTTGTATATTTATTTCATTCAATTTTAAATTATTTAATGCGTATATTTGTATTTGTATTTAGGTTATTTTATGTGTGTTTTCTATATATATTTTTATCCAAAATTACATTATTTTATTGTTATTTTCTTAATTTAACTCGATACGAATTTATATTATTTCATAGGTATTTTGTATACATATTTTTATACTCATTTACATTATCTAATGTGTGTTTTGTATATATCTTTTTATGTAAACTAATTTTATGTGCATTTTTGTACATATATTTTTATAGAAACTTAAAACGTTATTTCATGTGTATTTTGTATATGTTTTCTCATGAAAATTTACACTATTTAATTAGTTTTTTGTTTATTTATTTTGATACGAATGACTTGATTATTGGTGTATTTTGTAAATATTTTTTTTATACGTATTTACATTACTTAATGTGAATTTTGTTTATATATTTTTTTTCAAATTTACTTTATTATATGTGTATTTGTTAAAAATATTTTGAAACGAATTTACTTTATTTTATGTATTTTGTATATATATTTCAATTCAAATTTAGCTTATTTTGTGTGTATTTTGTATATCTATTTTCATACAAATTTAATTACTTTTGTGTATTTTTGTATATAGTTTTATACAAATTTACGTTATTTTATGTGCATTTTGTATATTTATATTTATACAAATACACATTCTCTAATTGGTATTTTGTTTATTTATATTTATACGAATTTACATTATTTTATGTGTTTTTTGAATACAATTTTGTTTCGTATTTACTTAATTTTATTTGTATTTTCTATATATATATTTATAGAAATCTACGTTTTTTTATGTGTATTCGTATATATATTTTGAAACAAATTTACATTGTTTTATATGTTTTTTGCATATCTATTTCAATACAAATTTACATTATTGTATGTGCATTTTGTATATTTATTTTAATACAAATTCAAATATTTTATGTGTATTTTGGTATATATAATTTAAAAAAAAGCGTTATTTTATAGGTATTTTGCATCTTAGTTTTCATACAAATATACATTATTTTATTAATATTCTGTGTATATATTTTGATACGATTTTATATTATACTATTTGTGTTTTGTATATATTTTTTTATACATATTTTCATTATTTAATGTGTATTTTTTTTATATATTTATACAAATTAACGTCATTTGAAGTGTATTTGTTTATATAATTTCATTCAAATTTACATTATTTTAAGTGTATGTTGTATATGTATTTCAATACAAATTTACCTAATTTTATGTGTATTTTGTATATTTATTTTCATACAAATTTAAATTATTGATGTGTTTTTTTGTATATACATATGGAGTAAATTTCTATGAAAATATATATTCAAAATATATATAAAACTATGTAAATAAGTATAAAAATGTATATATCAAATACACCTAAAAAAATGAAAATTCGTATCAAAATAAATAAACAAAATTCCGATAAAAGAACGTATATTTGTAGGAAAATAAATATACAAAATACACATAAAATTACGAAACTTTGAATAAAAGTATATACAAAAAAACTATTTTGTATGAAAATAGATATACAAAATACACATATAATTAGTTAAATTTGTATTTAAATACATGTATATTTGATACAAATTTACGTAATTTTAAGTCTACATGTTTATATATTTTCATTCAAATTTACATTATTTTCAGTGTATTTTGTATATGTATTTCAATACAAATTTACCTATTTTTATATATTTTTTGTATATTTATTTTCATACAAGTTTAAATTATTTTTGTGCATATATATTTATCTATTTTCATACAAATACACATTCTTTTCATGATATTTTGATTATTTATTTTGACACGAATTTACATTATTTGATATGTATTTTGTATATATATTTTTATACGTATTTACATAATTTCATATGTATTTTGTATATATATTTCTATAGAAATCTATTTTATTTTATGTGTATTCGTATATATATTTTGAAACAAATTTACATTGTTTTATGTGAATTTTTGAATATCTCTTTCAATACAAATTTACCTTACTGTATATGCATTTTGTATATTTATTTCAATACAAATTTAAATATTTTATGTGTATTTTGGTAAATATATTTTTATAAAAAATGCGATAATTTTTGGGAATTTTGCATCTTTATTTTCATACAAATTTACATTATTTTATTGATATTCTGTGTATTTATTTTGATACGATTTTACATTATTCTATTTGTTTTTTGTATATATATTTTTTATACACATTTACATTGTTTAATGTGTATCTTGCATATATATTTTATACAAATTTACGTTATTTTAAGTGTATTTGTTTATATATTTTCATTCAAATTTACATTATTTGATGTGTATTTTGTATATGTATTTCAATACAAATTTACCTAATTTTATGTGTATTTTGAATATATCTTTTCAAACAAATTTAAATTATTTTTGTGTATTTTTATATATAGTTTTATACAAATTTAGGTTATTTTATGTACGCATTTACATTATTTAGTGTGTGTTTTGTATATATATTTTTTTGCAAATTTACTTTATTTTATGTGTATTTTTGTACATATATTTTTTATAGAAATTTGCGTTATTTGTATATGTTTTCTCATACAAATTTACATTATTTTATTGCTATTTTGTTTATTTATTTTGATACGTATTACATGATTATATGTGTATTTTGTACATATTTTTTATACGTATTTACATTACTTAATGTGTATTTTGTTTATATATTTTTAAACAAATCTACGTTATTATATGTATTTGTATAAATATTTTGATACAGATTTACATTATTTTATGTATTTTATATGTACATTTCAATTCAAATTTAGCTTATTTTAACTGTATTTTGTATATATATTTTCATACAAATTTAATTACTTCTGTGTATTTTTGTATATAGTTTTATAAAAATTTACGATATTTTATGTGTATTTTGTATATTTATATTTTTACAAATACACATTCTTTTTTGTTTATTTATTTTAATACGATTTTTTTGTATTTTTTGTATTCATTTTTTTATACGTATTTACCTCATTTTATGTGTATTTTGTATATATTTTAATATAAATCTACGTTATTTTATGTGTATTCGTATATATATTTTGAAACAAATTTACATTGTTTTATATGTATTTTGCATATCTATTTAAATACAGATTTGCAAATTTACTTTATTTTACGTGCATTTTTGTACATATATTTTTTTAGAAATTTGCGTTATTTTATGTGTATTTGTATATGTTTTCTCATACAAATTTACATTATTTTATTGCTATTTTGTTTATTTATTTTGATACAAATGAAAATAGATATACAAAATATACATAAAATAAACTAAATTTGTATTGAAATATATATACAAAATACATAAAATTATGTAAATTTGTATCAAAATATTTTAAGAGATGCGCATAAAATAACGTAAATTTGTTTTAAAATATACAAAATAAACATTAAATAATGTAAATATGTATAAAAAAATATATACAAACACAAATAGAATAATGTAAAATCGTATCAAAATAAATACACAGAATATTAATAAAACAATGTAAATTTGTATGAAAATAAAGATGCAAAATACCCATTAAATAACGCATTTTTTATAAAAATATATATACCAAAATACACATGAAAAAACTAATTTGTATTAAAATAAATATACAAAATACACATACAATAAGGTAAATCTGTATTGAAATAGATATACAAAATACATATAAAACAATGTAAATTTGTTTCAAAATATATATACGAATACACATAAAATAACGTAGATTTGTATAAAAATATATATACAAAATACACATAAAATGAAGTAAATACGTATAAGAAAATGTATACAAAATACACATAAAATAATGTAAATTCGTATCAAAATAAATAAACAAAATACCAATAAAAGAATGTGTATTTGTATAAATATAAATATACAAAATACACATAAAATAACGTAAATTTGTATAAAACTATATACAAAAATACACCGAAGTATTTTAATTTGTATGAAAATAGATATACAAAATAAGGTAAATTCGTTTCAAATTCAATAAACAAAATTCAGATAAAAGAACGTATATTTGTAGAAAAAAATATATATACAAAATACACATTATATAACGAAACTTTGTATGAAAATATATAAAAAAATAAACAAAAATAATTTCAATTTGTATGAAAATAAATATACAAAATACACATGTATTTTGTATATATATTTTCACACAAATTTATTTACTTTTGTGTATTTTTGCATATAGTTTTATATAAATTTACGTTATTTTATTTGCATTTTGTATATTTATATATATACAATACACATTCTTTTATTAGTATTTTGTTTGTTTATTTTGATACGAGTTTACATTATTTTATGTGTATTTTGTATACCTTTTTTTCGTATGAAAATAGATATACAAAATACAGATAAAATAAGCTAAATTTGAATTGAAATGTATATGCAAAATACATAAAATAATATAGATTTGTATCAAAATATTTATAAAAATACCCATAAAATAACGCATTTTTTTTTTTATAAAAATATATATACCAAAATACACATCAAAAAATTAAATTTGTATTAAAATAAATATACAAAAAACACATACAATAAGGTAAATTTGTATTGAAATAGATATGCAAAATACTTATAAAACAATGTAAATTTGTTTCAAAATATATATACGAATACACATATAATAACGTAGATTTCTATAAAAATATATATACAAAATACACATAAAATGAAGTAAATACGTATAAAAAAATGTATACAAAATACACATAAAATAATGTAAATTCGTATCAAAATAAATAAACAAAATAGCAATAAAAGAATGTGTGTTTGTATAAATATAAATATACAAAATACACATAAAATAACGTAAATATATATAAACCTATATACAAAAATACACAGAAGTAGTTAAATTTGTATAAAAATATATACAAAATACACACAAAATAAGCTAAATTTGACTTGAAATATATATACAAAATACATGAAATAAAGTAAATTTGGATCAAAATATTTATACAAATACTCATATAATAAGGTAAATTTGTATGAAAATATATAAACAAAAAACACATTAAATAATGTGAATACGTATAAAAAAAATATGTACAAAATACACATATAATCAGGTAATTCGTATCAAAATAAATAAACAAAATACCAATAAAATAATATAAATTTGTAATATGTAAACGTGTATGTTGCATATTTTTTCATTACAAATTTACCTTATTATATACGCATTTTGTATATTAATTTTAATATATGTGTATTTGAATATATATTTTGATACAAATTTACATTATTTTATGTATTTTCTATATTTATTTCAATTCAAATTTAGCTTATTTTATGTGTCTTTTGTATATCTATTTTCATACAAATTTAATTATTTTAGTTTATTTTTGTATATAGTTTTATACAATCTTACGTTATTTTATGTGTATTTTGTACAAGTAATCATTCTTTTATTGGCATTTAGTTTATTTATTTTGATGCGAATTTACATTCTTTTATGTGTATTTTGTATACATTTTCTTATACGTATTTACTTCATTTTATGTGTATTTTGTATATATATTTTTATAGAAATCTACGTAATTTTATGTGTATTCGTATATATATTTTGAAACAAATTTACATTGTTTTATGTGTATTTTGCATATCTATTTCAATACAAATTTACCTTATTGTATGTGCATTTTGTATATTTATTGCAATACAAATTTAAATATTTTATGTGTATTTTGGTATATATATTTTCATAAAAAATGCGTTGTTTTATGGGTATTTTGCATCTTTATTTTCATACAAATTTACATTATTTTATTAATATTCTGTGTATTTATTTTGATAATATTTTACATTATTCTATTTATGTTTTGTATATATTTTTTTTATACATATTTACATTATTTAATGTGTATTTTCTATATATATTTCATACACATCTACGTTATTTTAAGTGTATTTGTTTATATATTTTCATTGAAATTTACAATTTTTTATGTGTATTTTGTATATCTATTTTCATACACTTTCTCTTATTGATATTTTGTTTATTTATTTTGATGCGAATTTACATTATTTAATGTGTATTGTGTATATATATTTGTATACGTATTTACGTCATTTCATGTGTATTTTTTATATATATCTCTATAGAAATATACTTTATTTTATGTGTATTCGAATATATATTTTGAAATAAATATACATTGTTTTATGTGCATTTTGTATATTTTTTCAATACAAATTTCCCTTATTGTACGTGCATTTTGTAAATTAATTTTAATACAAATTTAATTATTCTATGTGTATTCTTGTATATGTATTTTTAAAAAAATATGCTTTATTTTATGGGTATTTTGCATCTTTATCTTCATACAAAATTACACTATTTTATTGATATTCTGTGTATTTATTTTAATAGGAGTTTACATTATTCTATGTATATTTTGTATATCTATTTTATACAAATGTACGTTATTTTATGTGATTTTGTTTTCATTTCATACAAATTTACATTATTATATGTGTATTTTGTACATGTATTTAAATAAAAATTTAACTAATTATATGTGTATTTTGTATATCTATTTTCATACAAATTGAAATTTTTTTTTTTGTTTTTTTGTATATATTTTTACTCAAATTTTCGTAATTTTATGTGTATTTTGTATATTTATTTTCCTACAAATATTCGTTCTTTTATCGGAATTTTGTTTATTTATTTTGATACGAGTTTTCATTTTTTAGGTGAATATGATATATATATTTTTATACTTATTTACATAATTTTATATGTATTTTGAATATATATTTCCATAGAAATTTACTCTATATGTATATACAAAAAAACACAAAAATTATTTAAATTTGTATGAAAATAAATATACAAAATACACATACAATTAGGTAAATTTGTATTGAAATACATATACAAAATACACTTAAGATAATGTAAATTTGAATGAAATTATATAAACAAATACACTTAAAATGACGTTAATTTGTATAAAATATATATTAAAAATACACATTAAATAATGAAAATATGTATAAAAATTTAAATAATTTTTGTGTTTTTTTGTATATACATATAGAGTAAATTTCTATGGAAATATATATTCAAAATACATATAAAATTATGTAAATAAGTATAAAAATATATATATCATATACACCTAAAAAATGAAAACTCGTATCAAAATAAATAAACAAAATTCCGATAAAAGAACGAATATTTGTAGGAAAATAAATATACAAAATACACATAAAATTACGAAAATTTGAATAAAAATATATACAAAACACAAATAGTATAATATAAAATCGTATCAAAATATATACACAGAATATTAATAAAATAATGTACATTTGTTTGAAAACTAAGATGCAAAATACCTAAAAAATAACGCATTTTTTTATAAAATTATATATACCAAAATACACATAAAATATTTGAATTTGTATTAAAATAAATATACAAAATGCACATACAAAAAGGTAAATTTGTATTGAAATAGATATGCAAAAAACATATAAAACAAAGTAAATTTGTTTCAAAATATATATACGAATACACATAAAATAACGTAGATTTCTATAAATATATATATACAAAATACAAATAAAATTAAGTAAATACGAATCAAAAATGTATACAAAATACACATAAAATAATGTAAATTCGTTTAAATATAAATAAACAAAATACCAATAAGAGAATGTGTATTTGTATAAATATAAATATACAAAATGCACATAAAATAACGTAAATCTGTATAAAACTATATACAAAAATACACAAGTGAAATAATTTATGAAAATATACAAAATAAGCTAAATTTGAATTCAAATATATATACAAAATACATAAAATAAAGTAAATTCGTTTCAAAATATTTTTAACAAATACACATATAATAACGTAAATTTGTAAAAAAATGTATAAACAAAATACACATTAAGTAATGTAAATACGTATAAAAAAATATTTACACAATACACCAATAATCAAGTCATTCGTATCAAAATAAATAAACAAAAAACTTATTAAATAATGTAAATTTGTATGAGAAAACATATACCAAATACACATAAAATAACGTTTTAATTTCTATATAAATATATGTACAAAAATGAACATAAAATTAGTTTGCATAAAAAAATATATACAAAACACACATTAGATAATGTAAATGAGTATAAAAATATGTATACAAAATATCTATGAAATAATCTAAATTCGTATCGAGTTAAATTAAGAAAATAACAATAAAATAATGTAATTTTGGATGAAAATATATATAGAAAACACACATAAAATAACCTATATACAAATACAAATATACACATTAAATTATTTAAAATTGAATGAAATAAATATACAAAATAAACATAAAATAAGGGAAATTTGTAATAAAATATATGTAAGAATACACATAAAATAATATAAATTTGTATGAAAATATATTTACAAATACACATAAAATAACATGAATTTGTATAAAATGTTTCAAAATATATACGAATACACACAATAAAATAACGTAAATCTTTATGAAAATGTATATATAAAATACACATAAAATAGTTTAAAAACGTAGAAAAATATATATACAAAATACAAATAAAATAATGTAAATTCGTAAAAAATTAAATACACAAAATTCCAATAAAAGAATGTATATTTGTAGGAAAATATATATACAAAAAACAAATAAAATAACTAGAATTTGTAAAAAATATATATACAAAAATACACAAAAATAATTTAAATTTGTTTGAAAATAGATATGCAAAATACGCATAAAGTTAGGCAAATTTGTATTGAAATACATATACAAAACTCACATAAAATAATGTAAATTTGTATGAAAATATATAAACAAATACATATAAAATCACGTAAATTTGGATAAAATATATATATATATATATATATATATATATATATATATATATATATATATATATATATATATATATATATATATATATATATATATATATATATATATATATATATATATATATATATATATATATATATATATATATATATACAAAATATACATTAAATATTTTAAATATGTATAAAAATATATATTATATTATATATATTTTTATATATATTTGCGTTATTTATGTGTATTTTGTATATGTTTTCTCATAGAAATTTACATTATTTTATTGGTATTTTGTCTATTTATTTTGATACGTATTACATGATTATTTGTGTATTTTTTACATTTTTTTATACGTATTTACATTATTTAATGTGTATTTTGTTTATATATTTTTATTCAAATTTACGTTATTATATGTGTATTTGTATAGGTATTTTGATACAAATTTACATTATTTTATGTATTTTGTATATATATTTCAATTAAAATTTAGCTTATTTTATGTGTATTTTGTATATCTATTTATTTTGATACAAAATCAAATATTTTATGTTTTTTCGTATATATATTTTTATAAAAAATGCGTTATTTTATGTGTATTTTGCATCTTAATTTTCATACACATTTACATTATTTTATTAATATTTTCTGTATTTATTTTGATACGATTTTACATTATTTTATTTGTGTTTTGTATATATTTTTTTTATACATATTTACATTATTTAATGTGTTTTTTGTATATATATTTGATACAAATTTACGTTATTTTAAGTCTATGTTTATATATTTTCATTCAAATTTACATTATTTTATGTGTATTTTGTATATGTATTTCAATACAAATTTACCTAATTTTATGTTTTTTGTATATTTATTTTCATACAAGTTTAAATTATTTTTGTTTATTTTTGTATATAGTTTTATACAAATTTAGGTTATTTTATGTGTATTTTGTATATCTATTTTCATACAAATACACATTCTTTTCATGATATTTTTTTTATTTATTTTGACACGAATTAACATTATTTAATGTGTATTTTATATATATTTTTATACGTATTTACATTATTTCAAGTGTGTTTTGTATATATATTTCTATAGAAATCTACGTTATTTTATGAGTATTCGTATATATATTTTGAAACAAATTGACATTGTTTTATGTGTATTTTGCATATTTTTTCAATACAAATTTACATTATTGTATGTGCATTTTGTATATTAATTTTAACACAAATTTGATTAATCAATGTGTATTTTTGTGTATGTATTTTTATAAAAATATGCTTTATTTTATGGGTATTTTGCATCTTTATTTTCATACAAATTTACATTATTTTATTGGAACTCTGTGTTTTTATTTGGTATGATTTTACATTATTCTATGTGTATTTTGTATATATATTTTATATAAAATGTATTTGTTTTCATTTCATACAAATCTACATTATTTTATGTGTTTTTTGTACATGTATTTAAATACAAATTTAACTAGTTATATGTGTATTTTGTATATCTATTTTGTATGTATATTTTCATAGAAATTTACTCTATTTTATGAGTATTCGTATATATATTTTGATACAAATTTATATTATTGATGTGTATTTTGCATATCTATTTCAATACAAATTTTCTTTATTGTACGTGCATTTTGTATATTTATTTTCATACAAATTTTATTATTTTATATGTATTTTTGTATATATATTTTTATGCAAATATGCGTTATTATATGGATATTTTGCATCTTTATTTTCATACAAATTTACATTATTTTATTGATATTCTCTTTATTTATTTTGATACGATTTAACATTATTCTATATGTATTTTGTATATATATTTTATCCAAATTTACATTATTTTATGTGTATTTGTTTATATATTCTTATACAAATTTACATTATTTTATGTGTATTTTGTATATACATTTTCATAAAAAAATTACGTTATTTTATTGTGTATTCGTATATATTTTGATACAAATTTTATACAAATTCATGTTATTTAATGTGTATTTGTATATATATTTTCATACAAATTTATATTATTTTATGTGTATTTTTTCATATATTTCATTACAAATTTACCTTATATTATGTTTATTTTGTATATTTATTTCATTCAATTTTAAATTATTTTATGTGTATATTTGTATTTGTATTTAGGTTATTTTATGTGTATTTTGTATATATATTTTCATCCAAAATTACATTACTATATTGGTATTTTCTTAGTTTAATTCGATACGAATTTAGATTATTTCATAGGTATTTTGTATACATATATTTATACTCATTTACATTATCTAATGTGTGTTTTGTATATATATTTTTATGCAAATTTATTTAATGTTCATTTTTGTACATATATTTTTATAGAAATTTGCGTTATTTTATGTATATAGTTTTATATAAATTTACGTTATTTTATGTGCATTTTGTATATTTATATTTATACAAATACACATTCTTTTATTGCTATATTGTTTATTTATATTTATACGAATTTACATTATTTTATGTGTATTTTGTATACCTTTTTTTATACGTATTTACTTAATTTTATGGTTATTTTGTATATGTATTTTTATAGAAATATACGTTATTTTATGTGTATTCGCATATATATTTTGAAACAAATTTACTTTATTTTAAATGTATTTTGCATATCTATTTCAATACAAATTTACCTTATTGTATGTGCATTTTGTATATTTATTTTGATACAAATTCAAACATTTTATGTGTATTTTGGTATCAATAATTTTATAAAAAATGCGTTATTTTATAGGTATTTTGCATCTTAATTTTCATACAAATTTACATTATTTTATTAATATTCTGTGTATATATTTTGATACGATTTTACATTATTCTATTTGTCTTTTGTATATATTTTTTATACATATTTACATTATTTAATGTGTATTTTGTATATATATTTCATACAAATTTACGTTATTATATGTGTATTTGTTTATATATTTTCTTTCAAATTTACATTATTTTATGTGTATTTTGTATATGAATTTCAATAGAAATTAACCTAATTTTATGAGTATTTTGTATATTTCTTTTCATACAAATTTAAATTATTTTTGTGTATTTTTGTATATAGTTTTGTACAAATTTAGGTTATTTTATGTACGCATTTACATTATTTAATGTGTGTTTTGTATATATATTTTTATCCAAAGTTAATTTATTTTACGTTCATTTTTGGACATATATTTTTATAGAAATTAGCGTTATTTTATATGTATTTGTATATATTTTCTCATACAAATTTACATTATTTCATTGCTATTTTGTTTATTTAGTTTGATACGAATTACATGATTATATGTGTATTTTCTACATATTTTTTATACGTATTTACATTACTTAATGTGTATTTTGTTTATATATTTTTAAACAAATTTACGTTATTATATGTATTTTTATAAATATTTTGATACAAATTTACATTATTTTATGTATTTTGTATATACATTTCAATTCAAATTTAGCTTATTTTATCTGTATTTTGTATATCTATTTTCATACGAATTTAACTACTTCTGTGTATTTTTGTATATAGTTTTATACAAATTTACGTTATTTTATGTGCATTTTGTATATTTATATTTATACAAATACACATTCTTTTATTGGTATTTTGTTTATTTATTTTGATACGAATTTACATTATTTTATGTGTGTTTTGTATACATTTTTTTTATACGTATTTAATTCATTTTACGTGTGTTTTGTATATATATTTTTATACAAATGTACTTTATTTCATGTGTATTCGTATATATATTTTGAAAGAAAATTACATTGTTTTAAAGGATTTTGCATATATATTTCAATACAGATTTACCTTATTGTATGTGTATTTTGTATAGTTATTATAATACAAATAAATTTTTGTATGTGTATTTTTGTATATATATTTAAAAAAAAAGCGTTATTTTATGGGTATTTTGCTTCTTTATTTTCATACAAATTTACATTATTTTATTAATATTCTGTGTATTTATTTTGATACGATTTTAGATTATTCTATTTGTGTTTTGTATATATTTTTTTTATACAAATTTACGTTATTTATAAGTGTATTTGTTTATGTATTTTCATTCAAATTTACAGTATTTTATGTGTATTTTGTATATGTATTTCAATACAAATTTACCTAATTTTATGTGTATTTTGTATATTT
Organism: Eriocheir sinensis; assembly: GCF_024679095.1. Classification (NCBI taxonomy): domain Eukaryota; kingdom Metazoa; phylum Arthropoda; class Malacostraca; order Decapoda; family Varunidae; genus Eriocheir; species Eriocheir sinensis. Next base: position 1,660 of record NW_026111295.1, on the reverse strand, counting down.
ATTTTCATACAAATTTAAATTTTTGTGTATTTTTGTATATAGTTTGTTACAAATTTAAGTTATCTTATGCGTATTTTGTATATTTATTTTCATACAAATACACATTCTTTTATTGACATTTTGTTTATTTATTTTGACGCGAGTTTACATTATTTAATGTGTATTTTGTATATATATTTTTATACGTATTTACATCCTTTCATGTGTATTTTGTATATTTATAAAAAATGCGTTATTTTATGGGTATTTTGCATCTTTATTTTCATACAAATTTACATTATTTTATTTACATTCTGTGTATTTATTTTAATACGATTTTACATTATTCTATTTGTATTTTGTATATATATTTTTTATGCATATTTACATTATTTAATGAGTATTTTTTATATATATTTTATACAAATTTATGCTAATTTAAGTGTATTTGTTTATATATTTTCATTCAAATTTACATTATTTTATGTGTATTTTGTATATGTATTTCTTTACAAATTAACCTAATTTTATGTGTATTTTGCATATTTATTTTCACACGAATTTAACTTATTTTTGTGTATTTTTATATATAGTTTTATACAAATTTACGTTATTTTATGTGTATTTTGTATATGTATTTTCATAGAAATACACATTCTTTTATTGATATTTTAATTATTTATTTTGACACGAATTTACATTATTTAATGTGTATTTTGTATATATATTTTTATACGTATTTACAACATTTCATGTATATTTTGTATATATATTTCTATAGAAATCTACGTTATTTTATGTGTATTCGTATATATATTTTGAAACAAATCTACATTATTTTGTGTGTATTTTGTATATATATTTCATTATAAATTTGCGTTATTTTAAGTTTATTTTTATATCTATTTTCATTCAAATTCAAATCATTTTATGTGTATATATTTATTTGTATTTACGTTATTTTATGTGTATTTTCTATATATATTTTCCCTCAAAATTACATTATTTTATCGGTATTTTGTTAATTTATTTCGATACGAATTTAGATTATTTCATGTGTATTTTATATACATATACATATAGAGTAAATTTCCATGAAAATATATTTTCTAAATACATATAAAATTATGTAAATAAGTATAAAAATATATATATCAAATACACCTAAAAAAATTAAAATTCGTATCAAAATAAATAAATAAAACTCCGATAAAAGAACGTATATTTGTAGGAAAATAAATATACAAAATACACATAAAATTACGAAAATTTGAATAAAAATATATACAAAAATACACAAAATTAATTTAAATTTGTATGAAAATAGATATACAAAATACACATATAATTAGTTAAATTTGTATTTAAATACATGTACAAAATTCACATAAACTAATGTAAATTTGTATGAAATGAAAACAAATTCACATAAAATAATGTACATTGGTATAAAATAGATATACAATATACAATAAAATCGTATCAAAATAAATACACAGAATATCAATAAAATAAGGTAATTTTGTATGAAAAAAAAGATGCAAAATACCCATAAAATAAAGCATATTTTTCTAAAAAAACATATACAAAAATACACTTAGAATAGCTAAATTTGTATTAAAATTAATATACAAAATGCACGTACAATAAGGTAAATTTGTATTGAAAAAATATGCAAATG